>NC_053159.1:67786001-68053501 GCF_016835505.1 Polypterus senegalus | reverse complement strand
TTATATATTTTAAACCCTTAGAAACTCTCCCACACGGTTTATAAATATTCTCTGCAGTTATACAGTAAACCCCTGTTTATCGCAGTTAATCGGCTCCAGAGAGATAAATGAATTTCCACGAAGTAGGATTTTTATTTATAAATATTTTCGCAGTTAGAGCATAGAAAACCTGTTTACGACTTTCTAAATACGTTTTTTTAACATTATTAGAGCCCTCTAGACATGAAATAACACCCTTTAGTGAAAAGGTTAAACTGTGCTCCATGACAAGACAGAGATGACAGTTCTTTCTCACAATTAAAAGAATGCAAACATATCTTCCTCTTCAAAGGAGTGCAGAGCAGAGAATGTCAGAGAGAGAGAAAAGTAAACAAAAATGAATAGGGCTGTTGGGCTTTTAAGTAAACAAAGCACCTTGATAAAGCGGCCGCAATGAAGGGATCAATGTGAAGGTAGTCTTTTCAGCATTTTTTAGAGGAGCGTCTGTATCTTCTAAGCAAACAGCCTCTGTGCAAACAGCCCCTCTGCTCACACCCCCTCCGTCAGGCACAGAGAAAAACACAAACAATCAAAAATCAATACGGGCTGTTAGAGCTTTGAAATGTGCGAAGCACAGCGCAGGAAGCATATCGTATATCATTGAGTTTTATTTAATATGTAATACATGCTCTGATTGGGTAGCTTCTCAGCCATCTGCCAATAGCGTCCCTTGTATGAAATCAACTGGACAAACAAACTGAGGAAGTGTGTACCATAAATTAAAAGACCCATTGTCCGCAGAAATCCGTGAACCAGCGAAAAATCTGTGATATATATTTAGACATGCTTACATTTAAAATCCATGATGGAGTGAAGCTGCGAAAGTCGAAGCGCGATATAGCGAGGGATCACTGCATATATAAAATCCTAAGCCTAAAAGTGCAACAATTTAAAGTGAAGTTTTTATGTCACTTTTTGTCACACTTTAAATTGGGCTTATTTTAAAACCTACATATATATGTTTGATATCATTCTTTTCAGAATTTATCGAACTTTAATGTGATGTTGTTACATTTTCAGATTCTTATTCCGTTTTTAAATTATAAACTAAAAAATATCATGAACTCATATCCCGCAAGACGAGACTTTGTGCAATGAGATTTAACCACACCCGTGGCTGGATATAAAAGACAAAGAGTAGGACAGCTGCTGTACAGGCTTTTAAATGTTCAAAGCGCCGCGCGAGATGCAGATCACACGGCATGGCAGCAGCAAGCCAGCAGCTGATCAAGCTAAAAAACTAATTGTTTCCCATTGTATCGCCATTTAGGAGGGGGTTTTGGAGGAGCGACCATGTCTCCTTGGGATGCATTCAGCCCCCCTCTTTACAACGCGAACAGCAGAGACCTGAAGTGGTTGGCGCATAGCACAGCCCAGGGGGGTTGGCGAACAAAGCCCCTAGTAGAGATAAATAGATAGAGAGAGAGAGAGAGAGAGAGATTACATCTTTTCACTCGTGGCAATCAACTAGTTAACTGTCCTACTACACTTGCTGAACAAACAGGCCCTAGCCTAATGTTACTCAATTATGTTTACCTCTTCTGTAAATTGCTTTGGATAAAGAAATCTGCCAAGGAAATAACATAAATGTAAATGAAGAAAAAGATTATCTGGTCTGATGAGACAAATATTGAACTATTTGGACAGAACTCCAAGCACTATGTCTTTGAAGGACCAGGCACTGCTCTTCACCAGTCTAATACCATCTCAACTCTGAAGCTTGGTGGTGGCAACATCATGCTATGGGGGTGCTTCCTAGCAGCAGGGACAGGCAGACTGGTCAGAATTGAGGGAAGGACGAATGATGCCAAATATAGAGAAGCCCTTAATGAAAACATACTCCAGCGTGCTCATGACCTTAGACTGGGATGTTGGTTCACCTTTCAGCAAGGCAATGGCGCAAAGCATACAGCCAAGACAATGCTGGAGTGGCTTTGGGAGAGGTCTCTGACTGTTCTTGAGTGGTCCAGCCAAAACCCAGACTTCACCCTATAGAACATCTGTGCAGAGTCCTGAAGATGGCAACTTACGGACACTTACCATTCAATCTAATGGAGATTGAGAGGATCTACCTGGAAGATTGGGAAACTTTGCTCAAACCCAAAGCTTGTAGAGATTTACCCCAAGAAGATGTGACTCTAATTTCAGCAAAAGGGGTTTCTGTAAAGTGCTGAATTAATGGTCTGAATATTTACATGAATGAGAGATTTCAACTTTTACTTTCTAATAAATCTGAAAATATGTTTTCACTTTTTCATTATGTTTTACTGCATGTAGTTTAAGGTTAAACATGGCAAATTTATCCATTTAAAATTAAATCTACAACACAATAAAGTGTGCTGAATGTAAAGGGGTCTGAATACATTGTGAAGTTCAGCCACCTGACAAGCAGCAGATGTTGATGTCATAAATAATATGGAAGGAGTTACACAAAACAAATACAAGATGGCAACACACAGTGTGGCGAGCGGCTGGGAGCGGTACCCAGCTGGGATGCCCGGAAGGACCGGAAGAGGGATTATGCATCCTCCAGACCACGAGGGGGCAACTGCTTAGGTCGGTATGGGGACCACGGGAACAGAGCATGGAAGCTCAACCCTATAGGGGCCCGTGGTCACTGCCAGGGGGCGCCCGGATGCCTGAGAAGCCCAGGACGTCAGCAGTTCCGCCACACCCAGAGGGGCTGGGGGAAGGAATACCAAGGACACCCAGAGTACTTCCAGGTGCTCGGCTTGCAATTCCACCACACCAGGAAGTGCTGGGGGAAGTTCATCGGGAGACACCTGGAGCACGTCTGGGTGAACATAAAAGGGGCTGCCTCCCACCATTCGTTAGCTGGAGTCAGGTGGAAGAGGACGAAGCCTGGAGGAGAGGAGTGGAGGCGGTGAGAGGAAAGGCATTTAAAGAGGCCTGGACTTGAGGGTGATTGGTGCAGGGGCACTGGGTTGTGTGCGATATTGTAAATAGCTGAAATATATAATAAACATGTGTGTGTGGTGTTGAACCTTCGGTGTCTGCCTGTGTGTTGTCCGGGCTGTTCCCCACAACCGCCTTCCTCAAAAACATCACAGCAATAAAGGAATACAAAAACCCCATGTGACGTGGCATTAGAATAACATCGTCATCTCACTTGAATGATGTAAAAGGTGACTAAGAGAGATTTGTGTCAGAAATGGCATCCTTAGCAATGGTGGCTCTAATACCCCAATATTTGGGAGGCAACTGTTCAACCAGTATAAATCCAGAAAATAGCCATTAAATCAGTGGAGAGAGAGAAGTGGGTGGTAAAACAAAAACTTGCAGAAAGTGCAAAAATGGGACACAGGGATGTCAAAACTCAGTTTATAACGACATTATGGAAACCAAAATATTACTTCTTTCTACTGTATGTGGTGTGCAGTTTTGGGAATTCTGCAAAGCTATAAATCAGCCTGAAAAATTTCCTTTGGATTTCTGGACTTACTGAAGGAAAGCCTTCTTGATGGCCCGGGAAGCATGCATGTAAATGGCAGCCTAACATGGAAAGGCACCATGAGCAGACATATTTTTTTCACTGTTGTACCATATGTGACAAATACAATTACAACAAATGATTTAAAGCGAGCCATTCATATCGGTTGCTAAAATGTATAACTTTTCACTACCTGGGAAGAGTCCCAGCACATTACACAATGTCCCACCTCAAAATGATCAGTCAAACGAATCAAACAAACTATGTCATGAACCTGGAAAAAATAAAGCTTGTGTGCAAACAAATGGACGCCCATCCTGCCCTGTCAGAAGGATACAATTCTGAAAGTTTAATGGGGGCACCTGCACTGGAACTGTCAAACATACACAAAATGTAATTTATCATTTCCGCAAAACTCTTAAAAATGTCTACTAAGTGAAGTGATTGAGAAAGACAGGAAGAGAAAGACCCTCCTAACTAAGCTGCCTGCTGGAAAAAAAAAAGAAAATTTTCTAATAATGCTTACTTGCCTAGTCGCTTCCCCAGAGGCATCCTGAACAAAGTTAAATGGAGGTCTCTGCTGAAAGGCAAATGTGCTCTTAACGGATTTGTGGGGACCTGTCCTTGTGCTAAAAAGCAGGACTTGACATCAACCTGAAACAAATGGCAAATAATTCAAACCTGTCAAGCAACAGCACTGTCATTCTTAAACATTTATTACTCAAGTAATTTCCAAATCCTAACATTCAGTTAAGGTGCAGACTTTTTCTACATTTTTAGAAGTGTGTTCTCATGTGGCATTTAAGGCATTACTAGTACTGTGGCTTCATGGATCTGCTGCCCTGGACTAAATATTCACGCATTACCCTCTGAAAGAAAGAAAGAAAGATTTTATTTGTTCCCAATGAAATATCTGGCTCTTTACAGAAGCTCTTTAAATAAATAAATACATAAATAGTTAAGAAAGCAAATAAATATACACACACTGGAATGACTATAAAGCAAGAAAATTCAAAAGAAAGAAAAACCCTGCTATAAAGTTTGCACAGTCTCTTTACGTCTGCAGGTTAGGCTAACTTGGCCAGTGTGTGAAGTGGGCCTTGTCTAATGCTGCTGGGGTGGGCTCTTGTGGCTCTGAATTGGGTCAAACATTTTATGCGAGATTGAGATCTCTCTACAATGGCTAATTATGGGGGACACAGAATGTAATATTTTGGTGGCCCCCCTATCATGTTTGTAATTTCTCCCACTTTACAGATTGGGATTTTGACCACATTGTGAAAACAGACATGCCTGTTTAATTAGCAGTCTAAATCTGCCCTACAGTATACGGTGAGTGAATGTGGGGGTGTATTCTGCAATGGGACTCACCATGCTACCTCAGTCTTGGAAATCTGTCTTAGTGGGGAGTTTGACAATCTGCAATTTATTTTCCTGCTCCCCGATATCTCTGTGTGTCTGTGTGATGATTTGTGTTGTGTCTGATGATCTGTTCAAAGATTAAGGGCATGAAATAATGCAAAGAGCGCTGCAGATAATAAATAACAAAATCTTTATCAGTTCCCATCAAACTTTTTCCTGTTTTAGCTTTTTTTTTTTTTATACAAGTCCATTATTCAATTCATGATAAAGCTTTTGGGAGAGTTTAAACATTTTAGAAGTTTACAAATTATCATGGAAAACTACAAGAATAAACAATCAGTGGCCCCAGCATGCATATGTGTGTGTCTGTGTGCTCACCCTGTGATGGACTAGCGTCCTGTCCAGAGACTGTTCCTGCCTTGCGCCTGATGCCTGCTAGAATAGGCTCTAGCTTCCTCACAACCCTTCCCTGGATAAGTGGATGGACAAATTGGATGGATAAAGGAACAAGAAGTGACCAGAAGTCAGTTATCCCTCTGTGCTGGTTGAACTAGGCAATTTCTGTGTTGTCACCCAATTTTGGTCAGTTTAAGGCCGAATAGTCTTTCAGACGTTTATGACACACAAGAGAGATGATGACCTTATTGTAACTCACAGGAGCAAGGAGCACCACTACCCAAAAATTACTCTCTAAAAACCAAGGAAATATTTGTTAAAAGCCAAAAAAAAAAAAAAATAGGGAAAAAATTTCACATTACTTAACAGACATGCTGAACATTCTTGTCAAGGCTGCTGAACAGACTAAAGACACTATATAATTAGACGGAGAAGAAAGGCGCTATATGAAGTGAACAAGCTGTACAGACAGGTGGGGCTCCCCCCACCCCCATGTCCAACAGGGAAGACCTATGGGACTACAATTCCCATGCTGCCATGTGGGTGTCATTCCTGGTTCTCACCAGAAGGGATGCTGCCATCCAGTGAATGGGGGAAAATCTGCCCATGGGAGGCAGTCTCCAACTGTGGCAAATTTCCTTTTGCCTCCCCACTGGGAAAGGAACTGAAAACTATCCCAGTTGGGATACCTCCCTATTCCAATTGTCCATCCATTGATCTGCTATCCCAGATAGAACAGGTAGTGTCACAGTGGTGAAATATAAAAACCATCATTGACCATCATCATTCACACTCATCTAACATGCACAGTTTTCTTCTCTATAACATAGGTTCTTTAACTATGGTTTGAGATGTCTGAATTCGAGTTGTACATAATCGTGATTCAAGGTAAACAGCATTTCTCTGATACACCCTTAACGGGCTGACTGTCAGCAGCAATTAACCAAGTGGGACCCAATCCTCGGGATATCTGTCAATTCTCCAAGGGGCAGCCAGAGCTATGATTGTTGGTGGCCATTCAGGATCTAAAACACACAAAAAAAGTCAAAATTTGGTTTGCAAGAAATGTCTTGAATCCCAAGTAGGAGCTCTCCCGAACGTTGACGCTACCAACCTTCAAAGGTGCAAGGAGCACTTCAGGCAACTCCTAAAGAGCATATAGTGACAGATCCAGAAAACACATCTCTGGGCCAGCCAGCCACCAACCCACAAAATCCTTCACTAAAAATTCTTTCTTCCAGGATATCATTGCTGCAAAGATATTCAGGACTGGTGCAAAGGAATTTGCACCCAAGAAATCCTACCAGATCTCAGGAATGTGACCATTAATAAATCTTCAAGAAGAGGGAAAGCAAGGAAACTACCATAGCATCATTCTACTCTTGGATATCAGACAACACCTTGTCTGTGTGTTCCTTAATCCTTTGGTTCCACTTGTCAAGGACAGAGGCTCTAAACTCCAGACAGGCCACTGCATCAGAAAGCCTGACACCTATACTTCAATAAAAATCTTTAACTGTCAACAAATACAAGATCAGAAAATGTGGGGTGGCTAGAGAAAGTGGTCCAATGACACCCTCAATGCCTACCTTGTAAAAAGCTAGATTAATATTTGTTGGGAGATCCTAACCATGGAATGATCTCCAACTGCATGAAATGGTAATTCATTTTGAGCCAATCCTTTTCTTGGCATTTATTGGGGGCATTTTGTGTACCCTGGAGTGTCAATGTTATCTATCGGCAGGTATGGGCACACCATCAGACCTTCATGAGATGTTAGGCTGAACAGTGACACATTGCTCAGTGGGACACAGAGTGGCTGACTCAGGACGTTCCATGATGAAGATGAAGACTTTGAGATGAAGACAAACAACCGGTCTAGGTCAATCTGTCATTGGATCACATACTTTCTTACAGATAGGAAGCAGAATGTGAGGTTTGGCATGCACATGTCTGACCAATTAACCCTTAGTTCTGGTGCAGGGATGTTCCCTTTCCCCACTATTTTTCTCACTTTATACAAATTACTGTACCTCTGGTGATTTGTCTGCCAAACGTCTTCAATTTTCAGATGATATAACAGTAATAGGCCTCATTTCAAACAATTGAGTCCATATACAAACAAGACATTGTAATGCAGCCATATTAATTTGGACCTTAACATTCAAAAAACTTAGGAGACAAATATAGATTTCAGGAAACAGTCACCTGCTCATCTATCACTTGCTATAAATAACTTTATATGACTGACAGAAAACATTAAGTTTTTGCACACTGTGCCATCAGAAAACCTCAAGAGGCATAATAACATCATATGCATTATGAAGAAAGGCTATCTGAGAATGTTCTTTGTGTCAGTTGAGGAAATTCAATCTCCCTCAAGTAACATCAGTGCAATTCTACACAGCCATCACTGAGTTCATTTTGACCTCATCTATAACCGTTTGATTTGGTGCTGCCTCTGTTCAGGCTAAGGCCAATCTGTAACACATCATCAAAAATTGTGAAAAGATCACAGGCTGTAACTTATCACACACTGTAGTCTTATATGAGTCCAAGGTAAGGAAGAAGGCCCCAAAGATTATTGATGATCTGACTCACCCAGATCATTAGCTGTTCCAAAGATTTTCCTCTGTCAAATGTCTTCATCCAGTGAAAGCTAAAACACCACCTAAACAGTTTTTCTCATGTGTAATTATTCTTACTACTCAGGTCTGATTTTGTACTCTGTATCTATGTATACCTGCACACTAGACTGCCTTGACATTTTAATCCTACTATCTCTTTATTTTTTTGTATTGCCCTTGTAGGCTGCATCATATTTTATATATTATCTTCTTATAGTTATCTTTTGTATTCTGTGTTGTCCTTGTATGTTGCACCAGTACTCTCAAGACAAATTCCTTTGTACACATTAGTGTACCTGGTCAATAAAGTGAATCCTTATTTATCTTCATCTCTGATTAGTCTTTAAGGCAAGTAGTATCCCAATTATTCTATCCAGTCTCTTCCCATCATCTATTAAAGTTTATATTACTTTTCCATCTCCAAACTTAAAGCTAGTATGATTTTATGCAGTGATTAGCAATGCCATATCTTTACTTTCATACTCTGGGTGCAGTTTCCTGACATTATCTGTGCTTTTGAAGGGGCTTTCTTCTGCCACTCTGATTCCCTTTCACATCCTAAAAGATGCATATTACACTCACTGGCCATTTTATTAGGTACAATACTGCTTGTTAATACACATATCCAATCAGCCAATCACATGGCAGCAACTTAATGCATTTAGCCATGTAGACACTTTCAAGATGACCTGCTGAAGTTCAAACCGAGCATCAGAATGGGGAAGAAAGGTGATTTAAGTGACTGAACGTGGCATGGTTGTTAATGCCAGACAGGTTGGTCAGAAACTGATCTACTGGGATTTTCACACACAACCATCTTTAGGGTTTACAGGGAATGGTCTATAAAAGGGAAAATATCCAGTGAGTGGCAGTTGCCTTGTTGATTCCAGAGGTCAAAGGAGAATGGCCAGACTGGTTAAAGGTGATAGAAAGGAAACAGTAACTGAAACAACTATTCATTACAACCAAGGTACTCAGAAGAGCATCTGTGAATGCACAACACGTCAAACTTTGAAGCAGATGGGCTAAAGCAACAGGAGACCACACTCCTGTGTGCTAAGAACAGGCATATGAGGCTAAAATTCACACAATTTCAGACAACAGAAGACTGGAAAAATGTTGCCTGTTCTGATGAGTCTTGATATCTGCTACATTCGGATGGTAGGGTCAGAATTTCACATCAAGAACATGAAAGCATGGATCCATCCTGCCTTGCATCAATGGTTCAGGCTGGTAGTGATGTTGTAATGGTTTGGGGGATATTGAATAGCAGAGTCATGTCATGGATGTGTAGCCAACAATTCTGCAGCAACTGTGCGATGATATCATGTCAAAATGGACCAAAATCCCTGAGGAATGTTTCCAACACTTTGTTGAATCTAAACCATTAAGAATTATGGTTCTTTGGAAGGAAAAATGGGGACCAACCTGGTACCAGCAAAGTGAATCTAACAAAGTGGCCAGTGAGTGTATGTTAAAATATTTATCTATTGTGTCCCAAATTAAATGGGTGTAGATGTGCGCAACAACAAGAGGCTGCTGTGACTCTCAAGACTGGATCCTAACTTGTGCTCAATGCTGATATAAGTTGACTCAAGTTCTTTCCAGTGCTGTAATTAAACCAATAGTAAACTTAAAACAACTCATGGATTATTATGGGTTACTACAAAGTATTTCTTTTTTTATTTGTTCTGTCAATGTCTGCCTGATTATGTACACACATTACATGCTCTAAATCTAACAATAAGGTGAAATATTCTTATTATTTCTCAGCTATTTCATGTGTGTACTTGCACATGCTGTGATATTGCCTAAAATAGAGTCTAAAATATGGTATTCACAGAAATTAAAAATCACATGTAATGTGATTACCAATTAACTTACAGTTACAGGGTTCAGATACAACTTGCTATACTCTACGGCAGGGGTCTGCAACACATCGCTCGCGAGCTACCAGTAGCTCCCCCCAAAGGGTTAATGAATCCTACATAAATCTGAAAACTTGATTAGTCAAATTAGGGGTAGGCGATCTTTTTAAAAAATCATATCACAATCCTTTTAACACAAAATTATGATCCACAATCTGAAATGCAATCTATCTTTTCAATGTGGCATACACTTAAGAGAATATCCAGACTCAAACTCATCAAGACCTAAGTAACACTTTATTTTAAATATCAATCAAAGTTGAATTCAATCGTTCTCTCGTTTACTAGCTAAGCGGGGGTAAGGAACATGCCCCAAGGCTGCAGCGTGAGTGAGGAAATCCCCCTCCTACTCGGATTCGTGCAAATAAATCGGTACCGCAAGCGACCTATGATACATAGCGAAATGAGAGAAGTTGCAAATTCAACCGGAATGTTCAAGCAAATTATAGAAAAAAAAAACAGATCTAAATCCATTAAGCAGTTTCCTCATGAAAAATGGACAGACATACAGACAGACATTGGATTTTATGTATTATATATTAGTAAACCTTCAAAATAATGTGCAGTTAAAGTCTCAACAGCATTCTCTGCATTTTGGGAGCTTAGTAGAGCCAGATAACTATAAGAATCTTCACCTAGCAGCTCTGAAAATGTCTGCTTTGTTTGGGTCTACATGCCTCTGTGAGTCTGACATGAATGTCATGAAATCAAAGTTCAAAGCAAGACTGACAGATGAACATTTAAATGACTCCATAAGAGTGAACCTAAGCGGCTACACTCCACCATACACCTCTCTTGTTGACTCCATGCAGTGCCAGTCATCTCACTAACTAAAAAACACATCATGCATGCAACTGGACATGTGAATACTCTTGTGAAGTGAAACAGTGACATGTAACAAAATGACAAATGAATAAGTAATACCTGTGTATTTGTAATTGCATTGTTTTGACATCATTCACGTTTTAATTCAATACTGTGAGATACACTAGAAAATGCATACAGACATACAAAATGCACTTGCAGGTGAACTAAATTTTCGTGATGTTTTAATGCAAAATGTGAGTTGTGGACAACCAACAAATGTTTAGGCAAAACAAGCTTATTCAGTTTCTTTGGGTTGAAATAAATTATGAGAATAAACATTAGAAAACATGAGTAGCTCTCGGCCATTTTCATTTTGTAAAAGTAGCTCTCAAGGGAAAAAAGGTTGAAGACCCCTGCTCTACTATATCTTCACTCTCACAAACCCACAGTTAATGAAACTGGGCCAGCTTAAAGATGCCAGTCAGGCTAACCTACACTCTGGGAGGTGAGAGTAAATCCAAATAAGCAGACAAAAACACCAAAAAAACATGCAGATTCTACATAGAAACTACTTTGGCTGAGATTAGAACCCAGGACTCTGCAGCTTATGGATAGCTGTGCAACCACTGTATTCAAGACTCGCATTCTAGCTACAAGATTACTGTACATACTGCACTGTCAGTTACTCACAAATAAAGAACACTGTGTGAAACACAAAGGAAGGACCAGGATGAAGTAGCTACACAAAATCAGTTTATGAATCTATGTAATACCTTTAAAGCATGATTTTCAATTCATATTATAAACTCCAATGGCAATACATTCCACAATATCAAATACAATAAAATACATTATAATTAAAAAAATAATATTCCGGACTAATGACCAGCTACTTACTTATACATACACTTATTCTGATGTACATTTAGCGTGTACCAATAGAATATGAATATTTTGACATGCTTATTGGGATGGCTGCAGCTTAGCCATAATCAGACTTTCCAGATACACTTCAAAATACTGTTTGTTTTTCAAATATCGATTTAGTTTGGATAATTGGTCTTTCTTATTGTCTGATCAGTAATAGGTTTCTTTTACAAGGTTGCAGCTGTCAGCTTACAAAAGATATTCTGAATTTAAGAATACAATATATTACAGTCTGAAAAAATAATAGTGCCCTTGCTGTGACAAAAATGTAAAGTATCATTCAAAAAGTAAAAAACTGTAAAAGTATATTTTAAGTAGGGAAAATTTGAAATACAGCATTGATTTGAAATAAGGATAAATTTTATTATATGACCCACTTCTAACATTAAGAATTCCTCCCCCACCAAAATAATTTTACTTAGTAAATACAGTGCGCAAAATTCGAGCCAAATCAGAAATTTTTCAAAAATAGTTTTCACATAATATTACCTCAAAGGAAAAACCTTTTTTTATCCCAAAGGCATATTTAGGACATAGAAAGGTCTGGAATCGCAATAAAAATAAAACCAATAAAATATATTGCTAAGGCTTAAATATTCATGCGTTTAAGATATGCACAAAAATTGACTTTTTTTTTGAGAATCTTAAATGCAACAATATTGTAAATGATGAATTTAAAGTCTGACCAGAATAACAGTTTATCGTCTTTCCCTTATTGCATGTTATAATGAAGGCTATAATAAATAAATATTTGTATCAATTACACATCAACTGTGTAGTTTCGAAAAAGAAAATCATAATCTATGAAGGAAATAATATTCTACAAAACTTAACGCTTACAGCATCCATAGCAGCCATCCAGCCAAAAATACAATATTAATAAAAAATACTGATTAAAGAAAATAATGATAATCTGTTTTTCAACCATGCATTTAAAACTGTGTATCTTGTGTATCCTTCCTGAAGTCCATTATTCAGAGATTGTAAAGTCACAGTTAAAGTCCAAGGGATTTTCGTACAATTTGTTGAGCAATTTTGAAAAACTGATCTCTGTCCTCACGCCACATCTTTGAGGCATCTACATTCGCTCCACTCTCATCATTTGGTTCTGTAATAGAAAGAAGATGATTACAAATGTTACCAACACAAAATACAAATATGAGCTTTCATCATCAAGCCAGACTATAGTAAGAAAGTTTACAAGTATTTAAGTCACAATCAGTTGAAGGATTTTAAGCAGTTGACTCAAATTGCTTTCCTAGGATGACGACTTCTTCATCATCATCATTTCCTACTTCTTTGTAATTCAATTAATCCACTGAATTAAACTATTATGTCATCCCTCTCTTTTAGTGCCTGAATGTTTACGTATAAGCTTTGACCGTTAAAGGAACACTCAAAGGGATATTTTTGATATATTTATTAAACCATTTAGTTTGTAGTGAAGGCCAAGATAAATTTGTAATCTTAGGCTTTCATGCAGAACAACATTAATGATAAAATGAAACATAAAAGTCCTGCTATGTTTCAGATTTATTGAAAGAAGAAAAATACTGTCATGTTACTCATGTCACATAATCAACAATTCTGCTGTTTGGTCAAAATGTGCAACACACATTTATCATATGCTTAAATATCATTAATACTTCCTGAAAAATCAGCATTGAATGGAAACAGGACTCTTGATTAATGAATGAGGAGGAGAGGAGAGACCAATCCAAATTATGGGAATGGGCCTTTCCTGTTTACATTCTATGCCGATTTTTCTGGAAATGTAATATTTTAGCACAAAATGCATGCATTTTGCATGTTTTGAGTATTCAGCTGGATAATGGATATGTTGGTTATGTGGCATGAGTAACATTAGAATATTTTTCTTCTCTCCATGGATGTTTTAACATTGTTTTCCATTGGAAAGAATGAGTTTCCATTATGTCCTATTATATCATAAACTGTTTACTCTGGCTCTGTATGAAAACAGGAGATTCAAAATTTTTCTTGCTATCACTACATATTTAGTAAGCAACTCACACATTGAACATAAAAGGTATGAATATATAATATATAAGCTAAATATTTTTTTAAAAATGTAACATTTAGATAATCTGTTAATGCAAATTAAACAAATGCCCTCCTGATGCAAGTGTGCTACAGGCATAAACAGGCAAAATATTTAAAAAGTGCATTTAAAAGTTGGTAATAAAGGTGGAAGTACACAGAATATGACATGGTATTTCTTGCAAACTAACTGGGGACACACTTTAATTCACTGTTCTATCATAAGCTGTTATGATATCAAACGTAATGACCAGTCCTAATCAAAATAATCTTTTTCTTTTAGTTGCTCCTGTTAGGGGTTGCCACAGCGGATCATCTTCTTCCATATCGTCCTGTCTTCTGCATCTTGCTCTGTCACACCCATCACCTGCATGTCCTCTCTCACCACATCCATAAACCTTCTCTTAGGCCTTCCTCTTTTTCTCTTGCCTGGCAGCTCTATCCTCACCCTGCATCTCTCCTCTGCACATGTCCAAACCAACGCAATCTTGCCTCTCTGATTTTGTCTCCCAACCGTCCAACTTGAGCTGACCCTCTAATGTACTCATTTCTAACCCTGTCCATCTTTGTCACACCCAGTGTAAACCTTAACATCTTTAACTATGCCACCTCCAGCTCTGTCTCCTGCTTTCTGGTCAGTGCCACTGTCTCTAACCCATATAACATAACTGGTCTCACAACTGTCCTGTAGACCTTCCCTTTCACCCTTACGGATACCCATCTGTCACAAACCACTCCTGACACTCTTCTCCACCCATTCCACCCTGCCCGCACTCTCTTTTTCACCTCTCTTCCACAATCCCCATTACTTTGAATTGTTGATTCCAAGTATTTAAATTCATCTACCTTAACCAACTCTACTCCCTGCATCCTCACCATTCCTCTGACCTCCCTCTCATTTACAAACATGTATTCTGTCCAGGTCAAAATTAAATAAAATGTAAAAATACTGTGACGCAAGCTGCAGTTCTTGTGTGGAAATAAGTTTATACCACAGGCTGAAACTGTTAAAATGGTAACACAGACGGATCAGGTTTTTGTTTATCTGAGATCTATTCAAAACATTCTATAACATGTATGACCAGTAACAAACAGCAAGTTGGGGAGGCACTGCTTTAACCTAAAAAGATATGTGCTGAAATTAATGTCTGCATTGGGCAGTCTATAACACAGTCCTAAAATAAGGCCTATTTCCCTAATGCTTTCCAGGCGAAGTCCCACGTCCTCATTAAGATGGGGCTCATTATCCAACTGAAGACGACTTGTATTTAAATTCTGTTTGACAAACAACAGATCCACCCCCTTTTCTGTTCTGTCTATCCTTCATAAAAAAATGTGTA
The DNA here is from genome assembly GCF_016835505.1 of Polypterus senegalus. Lineage (NCBI taxonomy): Eukaryota > Metazoa > Chordata > Cladistia > Polypteriformes > Polypteridae > Polypterus > Polypterus senegalus. The sequence continues at coordinate 68,038,566 of NC_053159.1, read as the reverse complement.
TCCATCTATGCTATAGTCATCCCCATCATTGTTATTTAGCCAAGTTTCAGCTACTGCTATAATATTAAAATTATGCTCTTCTACATACAACTCCAAGTTACTTGATTCATTTGATACTTCTAGCATTAATACAAGCTATTTTTAATGTGTTACTCCTTTTACTTTTACATTTAAATGTAGGTTTAGAATTTGCATTACTATGCATTTTTATTTTATTTTGCATTTTATTTTACACAACTGTTTGTTCCTCCATGTACAGTTCTAAAACTGGCCTGTCCTAAACTTCCTGTCCCCAAACCTTCCCTTGATCACACTGTGAAGTTCTTATTTTGCAATAGTATTAGCATACCAGACACTAAAACACAAATCTTTGGGATGTAGGAAGAAAATCAGTGGGCCCAGATGTGAAAATACAGCCATATGGAGGTTTTACAAAGTCTACAGATAATGACTGGGGTCAGGACTTGAATGCTGGATTATAAACTAATGTTTGTTATATGGAAAAATATCTTGGTTTCTGTATTTCTGTTCCATTACTTTAGATAAAAAACTATAATTCAAAACTATTACAATATTTTGTAAGGCAGGGTGGCTACAAGGAATTACAAAATATATCAGCAGCAGTTAACGGTCTTTCAGAACACTATTTTAATACCTAGATGAAGAATATTGGGAGAAAAAAAACTGAGCACAACTAAATTCTAAGCAAATAAACTGACCTGCTAGCATGCTGACTACAGAAAGAAGTATCTTCTCGACACTTTGAACAGGACTCCATCTCTCTGCACTGCTTTCATAACCCATTGGATCATCTCCTGGAGCATGAAGAATAGAGATACATACTCTGCCATCTGGATAGACTAAAAAACAGAAAAAAAAACAAATAACCTACATTTGAAGAAAAATGATGAAATTATAATAATCATTATAAAATAGTTATTTGCTAGACAAAATTTGCATTGTAAAAACATTGCTCAAAGAAAAATCAAATAAGCATCACAAATCACATTTTAACCATTTACTCCTATTAAGCATTATATTTTAAGGCTCTCCATGTTTTTCTTTAGAAAAAATATGTGAAAAAGTCTAATTACGTTACAATATATGGTAGATAACTAAAAAGAGAACTCAATAAATCGATACATTCTTTAGTAAGTACCTACTAACAACAAGAACAACTGGTTTAATAGCAACTATCTGTGTTTACTCAGACTAGCCAATTGCTCTCCAAAACTTCTTTGTCAACTTTTAATAATTCTGTATATTCACATCACCTCCTCATGCCATTAGCTACTACTTTATTCCCCCCAATACTTCATCAGTCTCTGTTTTAGTCTTGTCTCTTCCAGACATTCACTGCCTTTTACTTCATACACCAAAACAACCTCAGCACCTTTCCGATTGTATTACTTAGCTTAGAACATGTATTAATTTAGATAATATAAGTTATTGTATTACTCTCCATCACTAAACCTCTGTGTGTCCACATTCTCATTTTAAACTTTAATGCTCCACCTTAACAAGATACATGTGCCTATCTACATCTAACTCCTATACACCATGCAACCTCTGACATATCCCCTATAAACGTTTTTCTTTGAGAAAACTTGTAAATTTAGACAATCTAAGTTTTCTCTTTTTCTTTTACTCACTTCCTGCAGCACAGTTTGAATCTTCTTGTTTGTATTATTGCCACTTGTTTCTTGATTCTTTTATACCAGTTTTTTTCCAGTTTTTAGTTTCATGGCTTTATGGAGTAACTTGAAGAATCTGCATTTTCATAGGTGACACTAAACACGAACTTCTCTACACTACACATCATTGAACACAATTGAGTTTGTAGTAAGGTAAATGCTTATTTTTTCATGGTAGTCATAGCAAATAACTTTACCAGCAGAAAATGAGAGACTATATGCAAATCAAGGACAGATTTCTTCCTTATAACACCTTCATATTTCTGGTATTATTGTATAAGCACACCATGAGCCATCCAACCATTCTCACTAAAACAAGGAGCCTGAAAGGCAATCTGAGTAGGAGCTAAGTAATACACATATAGCCACAAGCTATATAAAATAATGGTCCAGAAATGTGCTATTTAAAACAAAGAATGTTTATGAAGACAACTTCAAACAATTTTATTTTTTGTGTTATACACATAAGATATTTTTATAAAGCTGCACTTGAATTTAAACATTTAATATCTATCACTATAATCTGAAGACATTACTCCCTTCATTCCTCCCTACAGTTACACATGAGAACACACCCCAAGGGTCATGTCTCACTTTTCAGTTATCGGGGCAAATTTTTTTCTTTCAAAATCTGTTGCCCTTAGAATATGTAATTAAGAAAATAAATCTGAACATTCACTTATATACTGCAAAAAAATACACAATTTTAATACACTGTTGAATAGTATGATGGGCTTACAAGTTGGGAGCTAGTGTGAGATGAAGGGTTGACCATCTGTGCAAGTCTTGCTTGATTTTTTCCATGTAGACGGCGAGATTTTGCTGATAAAGAGCTTTATGTTTACCCCTAGGTATTTAAGCTGTTCTGCAATGATAAAAGGTAGAGTATCTAATCTAATATTATATGCTTGAGAATTCACTGGAAAGAGTACGCTTTTATTCAGATTAATTCTGAGGCCAGAGATCTTTTGAAATTCTGTGAGTGCTGTTAGGACTGCAGGCACAGAATTTTCTGGGTCCGATATATACAGTACCATATCATCTGCATATAATGAAATTTTCTGTTCCAGTCCTTCTCTGCTAATCCCCTTTATCTGATCAGTATTTCGACAATGTATTGCCAGTGGTTCAACGGCAATTGTAAACAACAGCGGTGACAAAGGGCATCCTTGTCTAGTACCACATTCTAGAGTAGTCTGAGCAAATGTTGTTGATGCAAACTGAACTTTCTGGGTTAGTATACAGTAATTTGATCCATGCACAAAATGTTCGGGCCAAACCCAAACTTCTCCGGTGTAGTAAAAAGGTATTTCCATTCAATCATGTTGAATGCTTTTTCTGCATCCAATGATAATAATATTTCTGGGGTGTTTGATTTAGTTGGTGAGTATATTACATTAAACAGGCGTTGAACATTTGAAGATAAGTGTCAGCCCCTAATAAATCCAGTTTGGTCTTGTGATATTACTGATGGGAGCACTTTCTCCATTCTTCTAGCTATGATTTTAGAGAGTATTTTAATGTCGTTATTCAGAAGTGAAATTGGTCTGTATGATGCACATTGTAATAAGTCTTTATTTTGTTTTGGAAAAACGGTGATTAGTGCTTGGCGAAAGGTCCGAGGAAGAGATTGGTTATCTCTGGCTTCTGTAAATGTTGCTAATAGGAGCGGAGCTAGCTGAGCGGAGAATTTCTTGTAAAATTCTGCAGGGTAGCCATCAGGGCCTGCTGCTTTCCCGCCTTGGAGTGACTTTATAGCATCTAGTAATTCTGATAACGCCAGAGGTTTCTCAAGTTCCTCCGTACTAAGAGTGTCTATTTTTGGTATTTGTAATGTATCCAGAAATGCATCAGATTGTGTATTGTCTTCTTTAAACTCAGTAGTATATAAGGATTTATAGTAGTCTCTGAAAGTGTGCATTATACAGTATTTTTGTGGTCGACGATTTTAACTCCGTTTGCGTTGGTGATTACTGAGATTGCGTTGCGCACTTCTTGCTTGTGAATTTTTTGAGCTAAAAAGCTTATTAGCTTTTTCTCTCCATGTTCATAGTAATGGTGTCTGGATTTATAAATTAGTTGTTCAGTTTCTTTAGTTGTCAAGAGGTTTTGTTCTAAATGTAGAGCCTGCCTTTTCTATGTAGAGTCTCGTTTGGTAGTCTGGCATGTTCTTCATCTATTCTAGTAATTTCGCTTTTTATCTCTGCTACTTTCTTGGCTTAGAATTTATTTCTGTGGGAAAGATGTGAGGAGTATGCTTAATAAAAATAAAATGAAATAAATTTTCTAAAACTCTCTGGAAATTTTTTTAAATTTGCATGAGGTTTAGTATCTAAGATTCACCACCACCATTTTGATCACTCCCAATATCTCAAAGATTCAATGGTTAATTTGAGCGGTGATTCTAAATTGACCTGGGATGCGTGAGCAAATGTGTGTGCAAGTGCACAACAGAATGAAACTGTTAATGTCTTACACCCATCCTAACAGGTATTACATTTTAATGAAATCGTATTTTACACAAATTTAATACAATTAATTTAGCAATTTCATAGTAATTTCAGAAAACAACACATTTGGCTAAACTGACAAAAAATTACAATATTTGCTGCAAGGTTCTTTGTGTTTTTTTAATTTTGTCACAATCTGGACTTTGTCTGATTGTCTAGGTCTGTTTTATATATGTAGTCATGAAGTTCTTTTTCCTCAGATCACATTAGAAACTTTAATTAAATAGGTTCTAGCTCAAAGCCAGACTAAACTGCCAAGTCTGTCTTCAATTTCATATCAAAGCAGGTCTGTATAACCTGTCTGTTTTTCATTAAAATACAAGTGTTACATCTGAAGCTATGAAATAGATAGGGCTCCATCCATTATAGTCAGACGTAGTGCCCCTTTGGTAATCCGGTAGCACTGGTAAAGTCAACAATGCCAGTGTGAATCTTACTGATAACTCTTCGCCTGCACTATGGACTGCCTTCAGCAGTCTGCTGTAGACTCTTCATTACAGTCTAATAAATCTTTAGGGTTTTATTCTAAATATCTTGTGTGCCCATCATCTGGACATGTTATTGTTTCAGAAAAGAGTAAGCATAATCCCATATACCATCCTTGAGACTGTAAATATAAATCATTTATTCACCACAAAACCCTCATTCTTTTATACCTGTTTTTCTCAGGTCAAGGTGAGTGCCGCCGAATTACTACAATTTTAATATAAAAAAAATAAATAAATTTATATATATATATATATATATATATATATATATATATATATATATATACACACACTAGCAAAATACCCACACTTCACAGCGGAGAAGTAGTGTGTTAAAGAAGTTATGAAAAAGAAAAGGAAACATTTTAAAAATAACATAACCTGATTGTCAATTGTTTTGTGACTGTTATTAGTGTTGCTGTCGTCAAGGATTTGATTATCATTATTTCTTTCAATCAGGTTAGTATTTGGAGGACGTGTTGTGTTCAAGTTACATTCCGTGTTTGTCAACCCTTGTAAAGATAACAAGTTTCATTCATCGAAGTGTTCACTACCCAAATCGCTAAAGGCAAGAAGGCGCATATTTTAAACGAAAAGGGAGAAGACAGCGAAGGAGCGGAAAAGTGAGAAGGAATACTGTTTAAATAAAGAGCTGGGAAGGTGAATGGAAAGAAGCAGCCAGTGTTAAACAAGGAAGACTCCGTAATAAGGACAGTTGGGTGCACGTAGAAGGTGTAACAATAGGATTGTTAAGCCTTATGATAATGTTCCCGCACGGAGGGTTTAGAGAGACGCACCGGAGAAGTATAGAATAGGGAACCCCGTGTGACTGTTCTGCTGTTCGCCTTCGACAGTTCTGTTGCTCTGCATATTTGTATGCACCTCTCTAAACTTGCATCACTGGTTCCTCACACAATTTGGTCACAAATAAGGGAACTTTTAATCTCCCTGAAATTGCATGTGCCTGCTAACACTGTCAGATCTGTGACGTAGTTGTCTATATTTTCTCCCTTTGCCTGATTTCTTGAAAAAAAATTGGTACCTCTCTACAGTTTCGTTTATTTCCGGGTTGTAATGTTCATCAAATTTACATATCATCAAGCTCATGGTTAACTCATCAGGTCTTACATCACCGGTCAGCGCCTGACACAATTCTCTGCTGTTCTCTCCAATAAGATAACAGAATAAACTGGCCTTAGTGCTTTCCTCTGTCTCCGGCATTGCAAGTTATGTGAATAATCTGAAATCGTCCTTCCATGTTCTCCATGACTTCGCCAGGTCTTTAGCATCGCGGCTTAATGTCAGGGACGGTCTCAGACCCTCCATTTTCCTTTTATGTTAGTGTCTCCGCGTCCTAAATTTTTAACAGCAAACTGGCGTGACTTTCAGCGCAATTCCGTCACCTACGCTGCCACCATGTTTCTCTCTCGAGATTATTAAAAGGCACAGACTCACGCTTCCAGTTTATGTCTGTTTATTTCACAGTACTTAAAGCCAGAACAAAGTCAGTTCACGTGAGCCGCTCGGAGTACATGCATTGAAGCTTCTCAGCTGTGCTTGTGCTATCTCATGCGATCTATCTCACGAATATCATATTCGTCTTAGGTATGACAAATGCCAGCGACAGCGTGTCTATGAACCTAATTTAAAGTTAAGGTTTACACCGTGCTTTGTTTCCGCAGTAGCTGCACTTATAAATATGCTTGTATGCGTCACTCGCTTCATATTCTTTTGCTGTCTTCTCAATTGTGTAATGCGTTTTTTGTTCAGCGCTCTTTGGAGCTCTTCCTTGTTCTCTGCGTACTGCATTCACAGTCAGTTCACATGAGCCGCTCGGAGTACATGCATCGAAGGTTCTCAGCTGTGCTTGTGCTATCTCGTGCGATCTTGCGATGTCCATGGCTTTATTTAATGTTAGCAAAGACCCGGCACTTAAAAGTTTCTCTCGTACTTTCGCTGAGTTTTTGCCAAACACCAGTCCATCCATGACTATCTGTGCATAAGTACAGTCCTTCACCCGTGAATATTTAGCAGCAGCGTGTCTATTGGATTGCTGCCGATGGACGGCCTTATATGGGAAGACACTCAATTACGTGGGAGGCGTGATGATGCGGGAAGCAACTCTGCCTCACACGGCGACTGAGCTGCAGGCTATATACGGCCAATTATGACTGTTACAAGTAGAATTTCGAAATTAAACCTGCCTAACTTTTGTAAGCAAGCTATAAGGAATGAGCCTGCCAAATTACAGCCTTCTACCTACATGGGAAGTTGGAGAATTAGTGATCAGTCAGTGAGTCAGTCAGTGAGTGAGTCAGTGAGGGCTTTGCCTTTTATTAGTATAGATTTCTAGCAGAAACAAAATAAGCAGTGTCATTAACTGAGGAAGGAGGAGACAATTACTAAAATTACGGCATGATGTCAGAGTAAGCAGGGTATGCACTGCCTTCCTGTTTTTATGATTCAAAAATTATTGATTTATTTATTTTCAAATTTGGTTTAGTTTGCTTTTTAATGCCAGGGGAAAGCAGTGGCATGTTTTGATTTCATAACCTTCTTAAAAGAATTAAAAGCTTTCATAAAATTTGTTCTGGGCAAACAACTGGCATATTCATAAATAACAGTCAAAAAGTAAGTTTTGTTATTTTCCATATACCCCAAGTTGATTTGCTATGCTATATTTGTCTGATGCATACTTGAACAGTCACACTATTCTGTACTGTCTTCCAGTTTTAAGGCTAACAGATTGGCATGTTCATTAATATAACAGTAGACAAAAATCAATGTTTCATGGCCTTTGAGACATACACCCACTTGGATTAACGTGCTATGTTCTGTCTGACACCCATATGAACGATCCTGCTGACCTGCTCATTGTCCAACTTTTAGCAACAGTTGCTACTACAATGCTGAATGTTAAAAAATGTACACATTTTCTTTTGAGGAAAAGTTAGATATAATAAATAGTGGGTGACCAACATACCAACTCAAAGATTCATACCTAAGAAAATATCAGAGAATTCCAAAAACTCTTACAACTGAATGGTATTGGACTGGCAAGATTGTCGGAAAGCAGCATGCTATTGTGCTTTACTGGTTTTCACCCAACCAGAGCGTATAGTCAAAAATGGACTCTATTACTTAAACAATTTACCAATAGTACTCTGAAAGCATCACAAAAATTATATTATAAATTCCAGTCAGTTACAACTAAAAACATTTAAGAATTCTCAGATTGACTTGGCACTAAATAAGCAATGAAGTCTCAATATCAATATACATAATCTGAAAGTAAAAGAAAAGTGTGAGATTGTGAACATTTGACCATTATACTTCTCAATTGTTTTTATGAGCTTCAAATGAAATAAGTAAAGATTTTATAGGCAGCTTTTGATATGCTGGTAAATGATATTAACAAATAAAATAGGGATTACATCTGTGCTATGTGATGCTGCTGAAGTCAGAGACTACTGGTGTAACCATTAGAGTCCTTGTGTCTGCAGTTTTAGGATGTGTATTCAACTGCAAGATTATGAAATTATATTCAGGAAGTGATGATTTGAACAAATGCATTATTTTGGATAACTATAATTATGCTGCCAATTTTTTAGCTCAGGACAATGAAGGAGGACCTGAGATGGCATCACAAGCAAAATTACAAAGGTCAATGTTATTGAAGCCGTTTTCATTTACTATTTTGCTTAAGCACCTTCTTATTCAGTAAAGTTCATCACTGAGTATATTTTTATGGACAGTTTAAGACACAGAATTGTGTTTCAATGAATCTAATGAGCACACTCATATTCTGGATAAAGTGATAACTAGTGTTGCTCACACAGTTGTAGCAGCCAATGATGAAAAGGACAGCACCCTGAGCATACAACGCATATAAGCATATGATCCCTTGCATCACATGCTCAGAGTCTGCCAGTGAAAGCTCTTCAATTCCCCTACCATCTACTTATCCCCCCTATTAATGTACAGCTCAAGCTCTACATCACTTAGATTCTGGAGCTTAAGAGCCCCCTTACAATCAGCCAACCCCAATCCAATTCAACACCTGGCAAAGTTGTTGACACCGGCTGGTGGATATGGCCCCTATCTAATGAATTGTGGAGCTAATGAATTGTGACATCCCCAATTGTCAGATTCACAGTTGCTAATACTTTGTGATTTTATGAACAAAATAGCGTTCATAAAAATTAATGAGTCATGGATCAGTATAGATTCCCCGCTCCTTATTATAGATTCCAGTGGCTACATGAGTCCCACACTGTATTGCTTTCTTTCTGGTTTTCTGTAGCTCGTACATGCAATGGGGTTACGGGGTGCCAAGCCATTTTGAATTCAAACTTTCTGCAAGAAAATTTACAAGTGTGATATTTAATTCTATTAATTGTCTTAAATTCAGTGCCAAGTTGCACAAATAAATTTAAAACAAAAGACAAACTTAATTTTCAAAGGAGTTTATTTACAGTGGGTACGGAAAGTATTCAGACACCCTTCAATTTTTCACTCTTTGTTATATTGCAGCCATTTGCTAAAATCATTTAAATTAATTTTTTTCCTCATTAATGTACACTCAGCACCCCATATTGACAGACAAAAAAAAAGAATTTTTGAAATTGTTGCAGATTTATTAAAAAAGAAAAACTGAACTTAAAAGAATTCAAGTGCATCTTGTAGACAGCTTTCCCCCTAACAGAGGGACATGGCTGCACAATGCACAAGGTAAGCACATCAGATGGGTTATGACCATTGCATCACGTAATCATCATTTATAAAGGTTTTTATTACCATCAGATACGAGGCTTGTGAGTGACCACAGTTGATCCAGCATTTTTCCGACCTCTTTCTGTTTTTTTCTGTAACGAACCGGCTTTTGAAAGCAACAATGCAGTCCAACAGTGACAATTTTATTTCAAACTCATGTCAAGACTTTTAAACATGCAAAATATAAACCTACACAGATCCCACATGGTCAAGGACAAAAACAACCTGGGCAGCTTCTTGCTTTTGTGACTGAACAAGACATGGAACAGATCATTCCAGAGACAAAAAAAAATTACAGAAGCTAGTCTTAATTACCCCAGCTACTACAGCATCTTTGGAGTGGGCTTTTCTACCTTAAAACATATCAAGACTTAAAGTCACCACAGTAACTGAGCACACCAAGCTTTCATTCTTAGCCATTCTATCAGGAAAGACAGATCTGTGCAGCTGAAGGCCATGAATAATGGTTTCTACAATGTTGCAACAGACATCTTACATGAAGAAGGCTGACATATAAATTTCACTTCCAAGTAACCTTGTTCAAAGGTAAGAATACATTTTTGGTTAATTTATATCATTTAATGCTCCTCACTGGTGCACCACCACCACTAAATATAATTATATTAGACTTTTACTAAGCCATGTGATGAGTTGTAACACATAGCTGTGGTTTTCTTTAGTTTCCAGTAGTGTTTGTTCCACTCTTGGGGTGCCACAGCAAATCATTCGTCTCCATCTATCACCGCTTTTTACATAATTTTCTGCCACACTGATTGCCTTCATGTCCTCCCTCACCACATCCATAAAACTACTCTTTGGCTTTCCTCTTACCTGGCGGTTACATCCTCAATATCCTTATCCTGTACCTCTTATCTTCTCCTGTGCACATGCCCAAACCATCTCAATCTATCCTCTCTCATTTGTTCTCCAAATTGTCATTCCAGTGCAGTCCCTCTAATATACTCATTCCTAACCATGTCTACTCTTATTACTCAGAGTGAAAATTGTAGCATCTTCAACTCTGCCACTTCCAGAATTTATCCCCATGTTTCAAATGGTCCAGAGCATGATGAAGTGCTCTCACAACAGTTTTTTTTTCCAGACTTAAAATCCAAAAGAGGCCAGTGCGGTTACAATGGCCTTTGCAATGATCCTGGGGTTCTTGTTGGCATTTGTCATTATTTTCCTGTCTGAAGTCTTTGAAATCTTGCACTTGCAACCACTCCCAGGTTTGTTTCTGACAGAATGGGTCACTTTGTATTTTGCAGTGATGCAACACACAGCTGTTCTGGACACAGTGAAGTGCCTGGAAATGGCAGTATAGCCATCCTTTAAGAATAGCATCCATTATCTTTTCTCTGAGGTCCATACTTATTTCATTGGTTTTTGGCACGATGAAATACTTTTTAAAAAGAATATAAGCATGATGTCTCTCAATCTTGCCTTTAAGTACCACTAGCTCTGCTCATTTGAGTCAATTTATTACAGTGTGGTGCTAAATGATTGTGCCAATCAAGTCATTTGGGATTCAGGTATGGTTTTACACCAGACCATTTAGCTTTACTACAATGCTTTCTGACAAATTCATATAGGGCTAATAATTTTGACCACCTCAAATTTCAATAAAGTTGTTATACAGCAATATGGAAGTTGCTTTTTAAATAAACATTGTACAAATAGGAGGTTTTTATACTGATAAATGTTTTACTTTGTAAAGTTTGAAAAATGATTTTATAATAAATGTAAGAAAATGTCCCATTTCTCATAGGGGCCTAATAATTATGACCTTAACTATACATATCCTGTACCACCCTCACATACTTTTCTACTACTCCCAACTTCCTTATACAGTACTATAACCTCTCTTTGCACTCTATCATATGCTTTCTTTCTCTGAGTCCACAAACACACAATGCATTCCTTTTTTCCTTTAATTTAGTCTAACTGCTAGAGCATAATTAGTAAAAATGAAAAATAAAAAAATGACTGGATATGCAAAATGTCATTCTGAGCAGAGAATGTCTACCCAGCTAGATTTTTTTTTTTTTGTTTTATAAATCAAGGTTTCTTTGGAATAAAGTCAGAAAGAAAATAAAAGCACAATGACAGTGCCAAAAAGGATTTGGGAAAGGATGCGGAAGTGACTAGTAAATAAGAACATAGATAACTGTAGTATATGCAGGTAAAGGATATATATAACAAAACAAAAAAAAAAAAAAAATATCAGTGAAATAAATATGAACAGAAATGTTAAAAAGTGCTGGCAACAAAACTAACGAAAAATAAAAGAAACAAAGAAATAAAGAGTCAAACTATTAATTAGAATAAACTAATTAAAATCAAACTACAAAGAATAAGGAAATGATGATACGTATTTCTTACTCAAAATACAAAAAATACCCTCAAATTACATTGTGGTAACAGGCCAACATATTCTTTAAACATTTTAACAGAAGTATAAAATAGCAGAGCAAAGTCGAAGAGGGATGTATACACTACATTGATTATAGGGGATATGTTCCAATTAATGTATATACTCTAGTTCTCAGCACCTAAAGAAGCCTGACAGACAATTACTTTTAATACAGTATTTTGTTGACACAATTTTGGCCAATCCTAACTCTCCTGGACAAAGGAGGAAGGACAGTGTATAAGTACAGAGGCATGGAGAAAGAGTTGAGCAAGCACACTGTTATATGTTAACAACAGTAATCTAGGCTCCAAAGTGGCAATTTTTTACTGAAAGAATTGGAGACTTTTATGTTCGTTTTTTTTTTTGGTTTTTTTTTTTAAACATGTGCCGGGTTTTGATTGATTGATTGATTGATAGATTGATAGATAGATACTTTATTAATCCCAAGGGGAAATTCACTTAATTCACATAATTGCAGGGCTAGGATAAATTTTGTTGGCCCCCACACCGGGCCCTGTATTTGATTAAGCAGGTTCAAAAATGGATAAATGTTTGCTATTTATTCCCATACATGTGTGTATATGAGTCACTCATCTTTATAAATAAATATTTGGATTTTGCCAGTACTCTGGCATAACTTGTGAAGTTCTGCCAAAGCTGCCTGAAGGCATCTTACCTCAAAACGACATTTATTATCTGTACATCATTCTGTCTATATTTAATCAAATTGTATATATTTGCACAACGGCAAGGTTGATTGATACAAACAATGTCACTGAATGTCTCTGGTTAGAGGGAGACACGCCAAATGATTATTGTCACACTGAAAATTGTTACAAAAAATGTAATGTAAACTATACTTCTGTTTACATGTTAAAATTTCAGATTAAGTCAACCTGTAAATTAGATTTCTTGGACATTTTAAAATCTGTATTACTTAGCAGTCACATCTGTTCACTTCAAAAGTAACCACATGTATGGCCACATATACACCCAAAGGACTAACCTGATAATATTTTGCAGACATACTACAAAGCCATCCTCTCATCTGGATGGCATACATCAAAAGACTATTACTTTGTAAACAGTTTATTATCAATCCCTTGTAACTTTTTCTAAAGTCAAATATAGACATTACAAATGTTAAGCAATGATAAATTGAAGGCTGTACACAAGATGCACTCTAGAGATACTGTAATTACTACCAGCACATATCAAATAGCACCATCATTAGGTTAAAAAAAAAAAAGTTTGGAATGTGCTAGCTACCTCTATCATTACCAGCAGGTTTAATGTCTGCCAATACCTGCTGCTTTGTCTTCTTGATGTGGGCATCTTCAATAATTATGAAATAATTGTTAAGGCCATGTTCTGTTAGCTCTTGCAAACAGAAATGTTTTGCTTGCTGCAAACATAATCAATTAATGGATGGCAAAGCAAATGCTGTAAATTATAAAAGCTCACCATAATCATTATTTAAAATTTTTTTTTTTATAAAAATACATTCACAGATGGACTAGATTTTTCTGACCTTTTGATATTTATATATCATATTGATATATAAAGTTGAGTGAACAATATACATAAATACTTGCTATGTGGGTATGTCTGGGTTTCCAAGTGCAAACATTTAAACTAACTTAGGTTTGGCTGCTTAAAATGGACTTTTAAGTTTCTTTTTTTTTTTCTTCAAGCAGCTACTGAAATGCAATGGACTGTTGAAGAAATTTATGAATTAAAAATCTGTATAATTAAACTAGAAAACACCACTAACTAATCATTAAGTACTTTATTTAAAGTAAGCAAGTAACGACTAATATCACAACCCCTTACTTAATATAACCAACATACAGTACACTCATTTTTGAGGCTATAAATCTGTCTGAAAAAGTTTACATTTGGAGTATCGCTGAGAAAAATTAAGATATAATATCTAAAAAGAAAAAGCTGAGTGCTTAGAATTTTACCTTGACAAGGAATGAATAATCAAATGGTTTCTGAAATATAAAGAAGTAAATAGTACTTCACAAGGAAAAATAACAAAAGTAAATATCACCTTTGGAAAAAAATAAACTTTAAAAAGATGTAAACCTAACAATAAATGGACAATATCAGCCAAGTCCTGCTTTGTTTATTACGCACTAAGGAAAAATTTTTGAACTTCATTTTAAATATTTCTGAAACTCATTACCAGAAAATTTTGATAATTGCTTTTAAACATTATAATATGCTTGAACTATAAAGAGGTGTGTGAGAAAAGGACAAATCTCTTCACTTAAGCTAATTTTTTTCCAGTGAAATATTAAGTGATGTTATTTCATTTCATACAATTTACATAAACTATTATGTCTATTATATAAAATAATCCTGGGACAAGAGGAGACTTTTTCAGAGAGATAATTTCAATTCCAATGAGACGAGACTTTGTGCCAAGAGGTTTAACCATGCCCACTGTCCACTCACCACTCAATTGTGTGAATGCTATTGTCTCTCTTATAAACTTTTACGTTTTCCTAATTTTAATACAAGACATACAATATATTTGTTTCCTTCGATGCAGTCCTTTTCTGGACAATAATTTTATACGTTCTAGATGAAAGTCAAAGGCTAAGTGAAGAACAAAGGGCAGTGCGTCAAAAAAAGGCCCAAAAGCATTAGAGAGAAAAGAATTCCCAAAAGAACAATAATAATCTAAGTGCAAATTCGGAAAATAAGGAAAGTTATAATCAGCCTGGACCAAGTGGATTTGAAAACCTAAAAGGTCCATGCGGGGGTGGAAATAAATGAAAGAGTAGAAGACAAAGTAGAATATCGTAAAGAGGTTCAAAAATATTGGTGCGACACACATGCAGGGCAGGTTAGAGATAATGAAAGTACTAAAATTCGACAGTCTCAAAAAACTGATTGTAAAGATCGCATTAGCACTGACAAATGGAAATTATTACATCGAATATATGGAGATAGGTGATATGACAGAAGTATGTAGATATTGTTTGGCTTTAAAGTTTAAATCGGAGACTTGTAGATCGTCTAATTCGTGTTGCCATCAGGGAAAGTAGTGTTTCTTCCCAATGAAGAGGTGTATCCTTGAGAAATAAAAGATTTGTTATTTGGTGAAAGTGAAATCTACAAACACTACAGGCAAAATATACAAATCTACAATAATCTGTTCGCATTCGCATCATTCAATGCTCAAAACGTAGATTTACACAATTCTGGACTATACACTACGAGAATCTGTGGTCCCACAACAATTAAAGCTACTACAAGTTTAACTTCAAAGAAACCATAATTCGGTCAGGTTTATATTTATTCGGAGAAGCGATGCAACATAAAATCGAAAGAGTTAAATGATCAGACGTATTAGAAATTCTACAGCCAATAATGGATACAAATTCATAAGTCAAAAAGTATCGCACTTTACATAAAATGTATCTGATAAACACGGGCAAAGAAGTTTTCTTGGATTTCTACATGAATCTGAAAGATCACACTCGCATATACAGTAAATCAACATGTGATGAATTGTCAGCGATAATACTTTCGAAAGACGGAGATTTCAAAGACAGAGTTGATATTTGTGTTTATCCAAAAGCACAGCACGATTCGTCACAAGTGGCAGATCCAGGAAATGACTAGTGCATAGGGCCTGCACAGGGGTTGTCAAGCGAAGCGAGCACAGGAGCTCCCTAGTTATATCTAATGTTTATAACTGAGATTTTTATTATCAACAATCCCAGTCATATCAATAGAAGTGAGTATTATATTCTTTACTTTTAGCAGTATAGTGTTCAGGAGACTAAGTACTAAATATTACTATTTTGCATATTATTCCAATTCATATTTAATTGTGATAGACGTATTGGTTTACAGGCTTATTATTGTCACACGTACAGAGTACAATGAGAGCCTTACTTGCATTTTCTAATCAACATACAGCATGTTGTCACTTGCTGGAGCCATGATTAGTGATAAAACAAGCTTACCTCGAAAATTCTTTCCTTATCTAAGAAATCTCAGACAACCGGTTTACAACACTATTTATTAGGGGGTATATTGATTTTCTAAAATACCGGGCAGGTTCATGTTCTATAGTACTGGCAAATTTATATATTTATATATATTTTTCAATAAAGCAATTACACATAATGATGCAACCGTTAAACAGCTGAATATTATTTTTGTCACGTTTAAGATAAAATTATATGTTTTACATATAAAGAATAAAATGAATACAAATTAATCAGTTTATTATTAGGCATATAATAAAAGTAAACATATAAAGTATAATTGAGCAATTATCTTCTTCTTTCAGCTGCTCCCGTTACGGGTTGCCACAGCAGATCATCTTCTTTCATATCTTTCTGTCCTCTGCATCTTGTTCTGTTACATTCATCACCTGCATGTCCTCTCTCACCACATCCATAAACCTTCGCTTAGGCCTTCTTCTTTTCCTCTTCCCTGGCAGCTCTATCCTTAGCATCCTTCTCCCAATATATCCAGCATCTCTCCTCTGGACATGTCCAAACCAACGCAATCTCGCCTCTGACTTTGTCTCCCAAATGTCCAACTTGAGCTGTCCCTCTAAAGTACTCATTTCTAATCTTATCAATCCTCGTCACACCCAGTGCAAATTTTAGCAATTATAATTAGGTTAAATGTCCACTTTGTTGTTTTTTTTTTTTTTTTTTTTTTAATAAACATTTATCAGAAATTAGGAACAAATTAAAAATGGGACACTATGCAAAACATTAAGTGAACACAAAGACATTACTGTCGATCAGGAAAAAACAGTTGTTTGGCAGAAAACACAAAAATAAAAAACATCTAAACACAATAGGATAAAAAATATTTATATTAGATAAAATAGCATTGATAAATTTGAAAAAAAAAAAAAGAAAAACAAAAGTACACCATATGAGCAAAGAGCACACCATATGCTGCCACTTTTGCTATGTTGATTAACTAATTAAAATGCTAAAGCAAAGAAAGTAGTAATCACTTCCAATTTTTTTGATTTCTCTCCTGGATGTGCAAAGGTTATACTCAAGCTCAGTTTCTGACTCGCTGACATGTATGCAGAGATATCTACAACTTCCCAGTAAACTCTAACAAAGCCAAACTGCTTATTTTAGAATGTCAAATTATCTAGTACCTAATCTTTCCAAATCACAAACCAGGCAACAGTCACCTTGCCAACAGCCTTGGAGAGATATTTAACAACATTCTAAGCATTAAATGTCACAACAACTCTGTTACTGTACCTATGAAACCCTGCCTGCATCTGACTCCACCTATTTTTCTTCAACAAAAATATACTGTCACACTTTCATTATACCTCACACAAGATTAAATTCACTCTAGTGTAATACTTGTTAGGGGTCATGTTAAGGTTACCATGGATATCAAAATTACCATGATCCTTACAAAACTTAAAGTTGTATAAACAATTTACATGTTAAAAATGTGTATTTGGTGAACCCTTTTCATGAAACCAAAGTAAAAATAATAATACATTTTATTTATATAGCGCCTTTCCCATGCTCAAGTACAAAACAGATAACACAGAGCAAGTCTGCTGCATGATTCAGTGTTGTCCGCTTACACAACAATAATTAAATGACAGTAAATCAGAACCTTTTTTTATACTCCCAGAATAATTTCAACTATTTCCTAAAGCCTAACATTCTATGAAATATTTTTCTTAATTGAGCCCTGAATTTGGTATTGTAAAAAGATACTAGGTCATTGAAACTTCTAAATAACCTCTCTGTGTATACAGCAACTTGAGATAGATAGATAGATAGATATTAATCCCAAGGGGAAATTCATTTAAGACTATTATATCAATGCAATATTTTAACTACATTTTTAATTAATGTAGAATCAAGAACATTTGAATAATATATTTTATTTTTATTGAATATTGTAAGTTGGAGGCAAAAAAGTACTGCAATATTTTTAGTTCCAAAGCATCATCATACTTTGAGGACAAGCATTAGCATTTTTAATTGTGTATTTTTTGCATATAGAAATTTATGCTACAGTGTTAATTTTGCAGTGCTTGTATTGTAATTTGTAGCAGTGCTCCAAACATTGCTGTACTGAATACCCTGTACATACTTAAACTGAAATTATGGTTTGCTTAGATTTTCAAAAGATTACAGTGATAAAAGAGCATGATATGAAACAGGCAAATTGCAAGCAATGTAATACTTAATTTAAGTATGTTGCGTACTACAAACTGGGCTGCCAGCTGAGATAAGTGCTTGAATGTTGATTTATAGTGGATTTATAAACAAAACACTGATACAATGAATCTGAAACAAGCAAACCAAGAAATCAGGACAGATATTACACATTAGATTTAATTATAACTTACAAACTTGAAATTCAAAATTTAAATATTACTCCATTAAATGAAGTTATTTCCGATCACTACTTAATTACATCTGATTTAGTCCTGCCCTTACCAACGCACTCACAGATTAAAAAAAAGAAAGTGCGACATCTAGATTGTAATTCTGTTTCAAAATTTATAGATACTTTGAGTAAGTCAAGTGTAATTGTGGAAAACCATTTAGAATGTTAACATGGAAAACAATTGTGATGTTAGCTGATCTAAATTATTTTCCATGTTTACATTTGATGTTAGCTGATCTAATTATAATGTGACCTTGAGAGCTGATCTGGACACAGCGGCTCCCCTTAAACAAAAGTGATGAAAGCACATAGAAACTCTCCCTGGTTTAATGAAGACACTCAAGCTCTTAAATTAGAGTGTTGAAATCTGGAACGCAGATGGAGAACAACAAAGCAACATGTCTTTCAAATTGCATGGACAGAGAGTGTTAAAAAATATTAAAAAGCTCTCTTTAAAGCTCGCTCAGAATATTATTCTACAATAATAAAAATCCTTGGGTACTGTTTAGAACAGTGGCTAAATTAACAAATGGAAATTCAGATCTACAGTGCAAAATACCAACAGATATCAGCAGTACAGACTTAATGAACCTCTTCAATGAGAAAATTAAAAATAAAGATCCCAGATCTCAGCATCAAAGTACAAACCAAATACAAGCTTAGCAGACTGTCTCACAGCACTTTAGTAATTTTAATCCTGCAACTGAGCAGGAAGTCTTAACTTTAATTTCTAAAATGAAGCCCACTACTTGTTCCCTAGATCCAGTTTCAACAAATCTAGTAAAAAGTTCAATGGATGTTCTTACAGCGCCTATTCTAAAGATTATCAGTAGTTCATTATTGCATGGCACAGTACCTGATGCACTAAAAGTGTCAGTCATTAAAGCATTACTTAAAAAGTCAGACCTAGACCCACACATACTAAATAATCAAAGGCCTATTTCAAATTTACCCTTTCTCTCTAAAATACTAGAAAAAGTAGTCACAAATCAGCTTCAGTCACACCTTACACATTACAATTTATTTGAGAAATTCCAGTCTGGTTTCCGCACTGGTCATAATACAGAAACGGTACTAAAGCGGGTTGTAAATGACATTCTGATATCCTCTGATGAGGGAAACTTCACTGTAATTATGCTGTTAGACTTAAGTGCAGCATTTGACACCACTGACCATTCTATTTTACTGCACAGGCTAGAAAATGATGTTGGGCTTACAGGCATTGTGCTCGCTTGGTTTAGTTTTTATTTATCAAATCAATTCCAATATGTAGAGAAATGTGCTGACAGTACTCATTATACACAGAAGTGAGATATGGTGTCCTGCAGGGCTCAGCACTGGGACCTTTACTATTCTCAATTTACATGCTTCCAATGGGATCTATCATTAGGAAACAGAACGTTAATTTGACTCGTATGCAGATGGCACCCAGTTATATATACAGTGCATCCGGAAAGCATTCACAGCGCATCACTTTTTGCACATTTTGTTATGTTACAGCCTTATTCCAAAATGGATTAAATTCATTTTTTTCCTCAGAATTCTACACACAACACCCCATAATGACATGAAAAAAATTTTGCTTGAGGTTTTTGCAAATTTATTAAAAGTAAAAAAAAACTGAGAAATCACATGTACATAAAATATTCACGGCCATCGCTCAATACTTTGTCGATGCACCTTTGGCAGCAATTATAGCCTCAAGTCTTTTTGAATATGATGCCACAAGCTTGGCACGTCTATCCTTGGCCAGTTTCGCCCATTCCTCTTTGTAGCACCTCTCAAGCTCCATCAAGTTGGATGGGAAGTGTCTGTGCACAGCCATTTTAAGATCTCTCCAGAGATGTTCAAACGGATTCAAGTCTGGGCTATGGCTGGGCCACTCAATGACATTCACAGAGTTGTCCTGAAGCCACTCATTTGATATCTTGGCTGTGTGCTTAGGGTCGTTGTCCTGCTGAAAGATGAACCGTCGCCCCAGTCTGAGGTCAAGAGCGCTCTGGAGCAGGTTTTCATCCAGGATGTCTCTGTACATTGCTGCTGTCATCTTTCCCTTTATCCTCACTATTCTCCCAGTTCCTGCCGCTGAAAAACATACCCACAGCATGATGCTGCCACCACCATGCTTCACTGTAGGGATAGTATTGGCCTGATGATGAGCAGTGCCTGAGTTCAATCTTTGTCTCATCAGACCAGAGAATTTTGTTTCTCATGGTCTGACAGTCCTTCAGGTGCCTTTTGGCAAACTCCAGGCGGGCTGCCATGTGCCTTTTACTAAGGTTTGGCTTCCATCTGGCCACTCTACCATACATGCCTAATTGGTGGATTGCTGAAGAGATGGCCGTCCTTCTGGAAGGTTCTCCTCTCTCCACAGAGGACCTCTGGAGCTCTGACAGAGTGACCATCGGGTTCTTGGTCACCTCCCTGACTAAGGCCCTTCTCCCCCGATCGCTCAGTTTAGATGGCCGGCCAGCTCTAGGAAGAGTCCTGGTGGTTTCAAACTTCTTCCACTTACGGATGATGGAAGCCACTGTGCTCATTGGGACTTTCAAAGCAGCAGAAATTTTTCTGTAACCTTCTCCAGATTTGTGCCTTGAGACAATCCTGTCTCTGAGGTCTACAGACAATTCCTTTGACTTTATGCTTGGTTTGTGCTCTGACATGAACTGTCAACTGTGGGACCTTATATAGACAGGTATGTGCCTTTCCAAATCATGTCCAATTAACTGAATTTACCACAGGTGGACTCCAATTAAATTGCAGAAACATCTCAAGGATGATCAGGGGAATCAGGATGCACCTGAGCTCAATTTTGAGCTTCATGGCAAAGGCTGTGAACACTTATGTACATGTGATTTCTCAGTTTTTTTATTTTTAATAAATTTGCAAAAACCTCAAGTAAACTTTTTTTCACGTTGTCATTATGGGGTGTTGTGTGTAGAATTCTGAGGAAAAAAATGAATTTAATCGGAATAAGGCTGTAAAATAACAAAATGTGGAAAAAGTGATGCGCTGTGAATACTTTCCGGATGCACTGTAGTTCTTACATATAGGTCATATAGGTAAAATGTTTGATTGTTCTGAGAAAATAACAGAAGTTACTCTTATATAGTGTACCAGGCAGGGCAGTGACAGTCAAAGGAGTCTTTGTATTTGGATATTTTCACTGAAGATAGCAAATTTAAAAAGGGAGTTCTTATCTTTATGCACACAAGCACATGGTAAAATCAAGAATGAGTTATTAAATACTGCATAATAATAAAAAAGAAACACCTGTGGCAACTTTTGAAACCCATGGTATTGCTCTCACTTTCTTCACAAAGGCACTCCTATTTTAAGAAGGCACTTTGTTACTGTAGCTGCATTTCTGGAGGGTTTCCAGATACAGTAATCCCTCGCTATATCGCGCTTTGACTTTCGCGGTTTCGCTCTATCGCGGATTTTATATGAAAGCATAACTAAATATATACGCGGATTTTTCGCTGCTTCGCGGGTTCTGCGGACAATTGGTCTTTTTACTTCCTGTACATGCTTCCTCATTTGGTTTGCCCAGTTGATTTCATACAAGGGACGCTATTGGCGGATGACTGAGAAGCTAACCAATCAGAGCACGCAGTTAAGTTCCTGCTTGCTGAATGTAGTGTTAACCAGGAAGTCTCGTCTCGCTCATTCAGCATCAACGTGTTTCACTGTGTAAAGAGTTGTGCTCTTTTGTGTTTATCTTTGTGCATAGTCAAGCCCTTCATTATGGCTCCAAAACGATCTGCTACTGCTTCAGGGGCCGTGCCCAAGCGCAAATGGAAGATGTTAACGATTGCCGTAAAGGTAAACGTTTTGGATTTGTTGAAGGCTACGATTCTTTTTATTTAAAAAGTAGGAAAGGAATATAAGATCTACGGTCGCAGTGTCCTTTTAACCAGGGTGCAAAACAAGTTGTAAGTGGATGTAATAAGGCAGTAGTCTGGATGGAATCTGCTTTAGGGATTTGGATTGAAGACTGCCAGAAGAAGAACGGCAGTGCTACACAATCGCCTGAAGTGGCTCCTTTAAGGGCTGTAACGCTCTCTTTTGTTGTGCAGTAAAATAAAACTCATTGTTATTGGACAAGTCATCGTGTCATTGTTGGCGAGTAACCATAATTAATTTTCTACTTACAGTACTTAGTACACGTAGTACGTTTAGTGTCACTGTACACACACATTTACTGCATACTATTTTTGTTGCATTGTACGTATTTATTGCTGGTGGCATGTCTATCGTAATGGCTGTAACATGTGATATCGGAGACACTCAATATCTTTAAAATAATATTTAGGTTTTACTGTATATAAACTGTGTTTATATACATAATTTCAATGAATCTTACCTAATATCTAAGAGAATACAAAGGGATTATGCTGTATAACTCTGCGGGGAATATTTATAAACAGTGTGGGAGAGTTTATAAGGGCTTAAAATATATAAAAATAACCATACAAACATATGGTTTTACTTGTGATTTTCACCTATCGCGGGGGGGGTCTGGAATGCAACCCCCGCGATCGAGGAGGAATTACTGTAGTACAAAATAGTTCAAAAGTACCACATAAGCATTCCAGTACTAGTATGACAAGTTGTATACACAAAAATCCACAGTCTAAGTTGACAATACATGCAAAAAAGGAGGGAATCGATAAACATATGATATTCTGCTGAAGAATAAAGTATCTAGGTTACACTTGTACATGTTATCTCATTCACCGCATCAATATACATAACATGCATACATACATAAGTATGCACGTACGTGCGTAAAGAATGGTCATAAAAAAATATATATCCTTAATACTTAAACTAAGGTAAATTTAA
This sequence comes from Polypterus senegalus, assembly GCF_016835505.1. NCBI lineage: Eukaryota > Metazoa > Chordata > Cladistia > Polypteriformes > Polypteridae > Polypterus > Polypterus senegalus. The sequence goes on along the minus strand of NC_053159.1, from coordinate 68,015,417 downwards.
AATTTAAGTTAAAGAATTTGACTCCTACAGTAATCCAAGAACAATATGCTAATGTTTGCCACATTCTTTAAATCATGAATGTTGCCTGAAGAAGCTGAACTCTTATACTAAGCTAACTTTAGAAATGATTAACTAAAATCATTTTGAATTCAACAACATCCTTTTAGAGGGGGAAGATGAACATAGTAAGCAGCCTCAGCATGTCCAAACTTGGGTAATTCACCGACCTTAACTATATACAAGGAACAACCTGCAGCATATTGTTACAAAGCTCTACAGAATTCCACAACATTCATCTCAATGATCTGGTGCTGAAATTCGGTCTCATATCACATCTCACTTTTCTTCCTCTTGAAATGGTAAATGATGTGGTCTTACTATGTTGACAGAACGGAATTTCCTTTTGAAAGAAACAGTCAAAAGATATTTCCTAGGCTCTCCTAAGCCACCTACTGTACAATGGCACTTTTGCAATGTAGGCCAATATAAAATCCTGAAAAAGAACCAATAAGCTTCCCTCAGTAAATGGTTTATAACAACCCTCAATTGCACCTTGTTTTCTTCAAATTTCCATCATGTGTGCAATGTAAAAAAAAAAAGAAAAATACTGCTTTTTGTAATATGTGAAACTAACAATAAGCCTCTGTTATAGTGCCGTCAAATGGGTTGGTGTATTAAAAGTACTACATAACTATGTCCTTTTCTGTACACAATAGTAGTAGATTTTATTTCTTTGTTTTTTAAACCAAGGACTAATATTATTGACATATAGTATATTGCAGTGGCTAAGTCTTTGGGCCCAGGCCTTCAAAATAGGAGATAATGAGTTCAAATCCTGCCATTGTCGGACTGTAAGCAAGTCACTTCACCTGCCTGTGCTCCAACTGGAAAAACAAAAGACATGCAACCAATTTTCAAATGTTGCAAGTCATTTTGGATAAAGGCGTTAGTCAAATAATAATCAATAACAATATTATTAGGTCACTGGGGCTGCTTACTGTTGAACTGGCTATACACAATTATCCATGACTAAAATATTCCTGAAATTGATCAATTTCTGCTTTTTCCTGATTGCCCAGATGACTTGGCTTTTGTTGATGGTCACTGCAAAATACAATTTTACAGGAAAGTATATTCTTTTGAATGGGTAATTAGCTATGTTCCATCTAAACTTTTTCCAGGGTGCCATGTGGCACTTTTGAACTATCGCACAGCTAGTTATTGTACTGTTCACTCCTCCTCCTATGCAGCAGTTTGGAAGAGCCACACAGCTCCTTTCATCCTTTGGTACTGGCTCTCAAAACTCCACAGGTCAACCCTCGATACCTCATGCTAACAATTTCTGACACCCTCCCACTACCGCTTATCGTTTGTTTTTAGAGTACTAGGAGGTGCTTCACACCAGGAGGTTGGTGGTGCAGAATGGATAACCAAGATGAGAACTGATCAGATCTAAGAGTGCCGGCAGTCAACAGCAAAGAACAACACTTGCTAACCAGTCAGCTTTGCATCTTCCTTGAGGTTCACTGAAATTTATATTTTCCACTTTATAATATGATCACATCTCTTTTTTTCCATGTTCATAACACTGCTCCATCTTCAGCCATATGTTCACCATATTTTTTTTTCTATAACATCACCATTTTTGAGATTTTAGGGTATCTAGGGTTTGTATTGGGGTGTGGGGGGGTTGTTAATACCTAGATGTAATATCCTGTCAAATTTCAGCTTTTCAAGTAAATGGGAAACAGTATTTTTGTTGAAGAGTGAGTTAGTGAATGAGTCAGTCAACTTTGCATTACATTATATATTATAAAAAAATCTTGCGGCGAGACATGATATGGAAGAGAAACAGAGAGACACTTCAGAGAGGCAGAGACACTTTCACTTCCCACGACATGGTCAAGTCACGTCACACTGAAATCCACTGGAAGCATGTTCCCATGAGACGGTACCTAGGCAAGGAAAGTAATAATCAGCCTGGAACAAGTGGAACTGAAAACCTTGCAGGTCTAAACGGGCTCAGAAATAAAAGACAAAGGCAGGTCCAAACATACATATGCAGAGCAGGTTACAGATTATGACAGCAGTGGAATTCAAAAGGCTCAAAACAAACCTTGGCGCAATACACATGCAGAGCAAGTTAAAAAAATATGACAGTACTACAATTCGAAGGTGTCAAACAACAAAGAGTACAGAACGCATTTGCACAAACTAACGGAAATTATTACTAGGTGAAATAACGGAACAGCAAAAAGAGATCGAACATATGGACATAGGTGATATGTCGGAAGTATGCAGATATTATAAGGCTATTCAGTTTACGTCGGAGACTTATAGATTGTCCAATTTGTGTTGCCATCAGGGAACCATACGCTATGAGAATCTGTGTTCCGACAACAACTGCAGCTACGACAAGTTTAATTAAAAAAAAAAAAAACACTATTTGGTCAGGTGTATATTTATGATCACAAAGAAGTGATGCAACATAGAATCGAAAGAGTTAAACAACCCAATGTAATAAAAATTATACAGACAATAATAGATACAAATCCATACGTCCAAAAGTATTGCACTTTACACGACAGTTATTAGCAAAACACAGACAAAGAAATTATCTTGGATGTCTATATGAATCCCAAAGATCGCAGTCACATTTATAATAAACCCACAGGTCAGGATTTGTCAGCGATAGTACTTTCGAAAATCTGAGACATTACAGGAAGTAGATATTCGTGTATATCCAAAGGCAAAGCATGATTCGTCATGTACGTCAAATACATCGTCACATGCCGACACGTCTTTCCTTTGCTTTTCCCAGATGGCGAAACAGGATAGTCGTACAATATGAAACAAACATATTCAGAAAAACGAATAACACCCACACAACATTTTGGGACAAAGTCGCACCTAATCATCTCTTCTTTATTAAACACAATCACACTAAACTTAAAACGGAACATATGCAAGGTCTCATTGATCACATTCACAATTCTAATATTAATAGGGCAGACAAATTCAAAATAGGTAAAGCAGTAATATTACCATCTTCATATCAAGGTAGTCCAAGAGCACTGCAACAGTTATATCATGATGCAACCAGAACTATCAGTCGGCCAGATTCCTTTACTACAATGATGTGCAATCCACAATGGACAGAAATCTGCAGCTTCTTCAGAACAATGCCACCAGCTACATCGGCTCTGGATATTCCCACTTTTGTAAGTACAGTAGATTGTTTTATCAGAAAGTCTTATTTTTACTGAATGAACTCGAAACGGGAATATGCCATTCGTATTAAAATGTTTACAGTTTCCCATGAGAATAACTTTTGCAATAACAATTAACAAATCACAAGGACAAACACTTGAAAAAGTCGGTTTATTTATAACAGACAAAGAAACAATATTCACTCACAGCCAGTTATACGTTGCATTATCACGCTGTAAGACCAAACAAGCATCCTTTTGTTCCTAAGACATTGCCCTGTCGATATTTGTATAGATATCCAACTTCATATTGAGATCTGATGTATCTCAATATGGTATCAAACAAGGTATCAAAATTCAATGCGATCTTGAAGAACAGTTCATTCCCAATATTGTTTTTACTGATGTTCTAACATAAAAAGTGCACATAATGAATATGTAAAAATTCCTATTAAAAAAAAACACTTTAAATTGAATTTCCACAAGACCAAACCCAGGGTTGGTGAGCAAAGCTCCCTAGTAAAAAATAAATAAATAAATAAATATACTATATACATATATACACAGTATATACATACATATATACACAGTATATATATATATATATATATACATACATATATACACAGTATATATATATATATATATATACATACATATATACACAGTATATATATATACATATATATATATATACATATATACACAGTATATATATATATATATATATATATATATATATACATACATACATATATACACAGTATATGTATATATATATATATATATATATACACAGTATATACATATATATATATACAGTATATATATATATATATATATATATATATACATACATATACATATATATATATATATATATATATATATATATATATATACATACATATATACACAGTATATATATATATATATATATATATATATATACATACATATATACACAGTATATATATATATATATATATATATATATATATACATACATATATACACAGTATATATATATATATATATATATATACTGTGTATCAATTTCTATCTTTTATTTAAAGTTATTTTTTGATTTTCCTTTTGATGTGCAATCTGCCACTGTTGAAATAAACCTACCATTGAAATGATACTGTTCTGAGACTTTTCATTTCTTTGTCATTGGACAAACTTACAAAATCAGTGGGGGTCAAATAATTATTTCCTCCACTGTATATATATATATATATATATATATATATATATATATACTGTGTATATATATATATATAGTATATTTATTTATTTATTTATTTATTACTAGGGAGCTTTGCTCACCAACCCTGGGTTTGGTCTTGTGGAAATTCAATTTAAAGTGTTTTTTTTTAATAGGAATTTTTACATATTCATTATGTGCACTTTTTATGTTAGAACATCAGTAAAAACAATATTGGGAATGAACTGTTCTTCAAGATCGCATTGAATTTTGATACCTTGTTTGATACCATATTGAGATACATCAGATCTCAATATAAAGTTGGATATCTATACAAATATCGACAGGGCAATGTCTTAGGAACAAAAGGATGCCAAGTCTTTGTATTGGAAATAAAAGTTTTCTGCCTACAGAGGGCTCAATTGTGTAGACACCCTAAAATCAGAGTGAAATGAAGATGTGGCAGGCTAGTCCATTTTTTCAAAAACTTAATTTCTGCTATGCAAAATGCTTTTCAGTATCTTGTGTGGCCCCCACGAGCTTTTATGCATGCTTGACAACGTTGGGGCATGCTCCTAATGAGACGACGGATGGTGTCTTGTGGCATTTCCTCCCAAATCTGTATGAGGGCATCCCTGAGCTGTTGTACAGTCTGAGGAGCAACCTGGCGGTGCCTAATGGACCGAAACATAATGTCCCACAGATGTTCTATTGGGTTTAAGTCAGGGGATCGTGAAGGCCATTCAATTGTTTCAATTCCTTCCTCCTCCAGGTACTGCCTGCATACTCTTGCCACATGAAGCCGGGCATTGTCGTGCATTAGGAGGAAACCAGGACCTACTGCACCAGCGTAGGGTCTGACAATGGGTTCAAGGATTTCATCTCGATACCTTATGGCAGTCAGAGCACCATTTCCTACGCAGTAGATGTCTGTGCGTCCCTCCATGGATATGCCTCCCCAGACCATCACTGACCCACCACCAAACCTGTCATGTTGAACGATGTTGCAGGCAGCATATCGTTCTCCTCGTCTTCTCCAGACTCTTTCACGTCTATCACAGCTGCTCAGGGTAACCTGCTCTCGTCTGTAAAAAGTACAGGGCGTCAGTGGCGGACTTGCCAATTTTGGTGTTCTTGAGCAAATGCCAGTCGAGCTCCACGGTGCTGGGCAGTGAGCACAGGGCCCACTACAGGACGTCGGGCCCTCAGGCCATCTTCATGAAGTCTGTTCCTGATTGTTTGGGTAGAGACATTCACACCAGTGGCCCTCTGGAGGTCATTCTGTAGGGCACGAGCAGTGCTCAGGCTGTTCCGTCTTGCACAAAGGAGCAGGTATCGGTCCTGCTGATGGGTTGAGGACCTTCTACGGCCCTGTCCAGCTCTCCGAGAATAACAGCCAGTCTCCTGAAATCTCCTCCATGTTCTGGAGATTCTGCTGGGAGACACATTAAACCTTCTTACTGCAGCACGTGTGGATGTGCCATCCTGGAGAAGTTGGACAACCTGTGCAACTTCTGTAGGGTTAAGGAATCACCTCATACTGCCAGTAGAGATGATTACTCAAGCCAAAACTAGCACGAGTGGAAAACCAGCCAAAAAAGATCAAGAGGGAGAAACTTGAAATGACCTCCACATGTAAAACCAGTCCTGTTTTGAGGGTTTTCTAATTGTTGCCACTTTAGTGCACCTGTCGTTAAGTCCATGAACACCAATACAGCTGAAAGTGATTAACAATGACCTCAGCTGCTTAACCAACCAGAAAATTATCAGACAGGTTTAATTGATTTTATGCCAGGCCCAATAAAAAAGTGTTCCTTTAATTTTTGTGAGCAGTGTGTGTGTGTGTGTATATATATATATATATATATATCTCAGTGGTACCTTGGTATACATCCTTAATCTGTTCCAGATCCTTGGACTTATACCAAACAAATTTTTCCCATAAGAAATAAAGGGAAAATGATTAATTCATTCCCATGAAAAAAAAATCCTATTGTTATTGGCATATTATACATTGATGGGGTTGTATAAAATAATTTAAACACTGCTTAATACTAAAGTACAAGTGCCTTGAGCATGGGAAAGGCGCTATATAAATAAAATGTATTATTATTTATTATTACATAAATACAAAAGCAATTAGATGAAATAAATGAAAATTTAAACTCACTTTACCTTGCTGAGAAGAGTAGAGTGCCTACGAGGATGGTGCTGAGAAGAGAGGATGAGATGTTATTGTTTGGAAGGAGAGTCCCCCTTCCAATAAAACTTCAGGAATCTAAAATTCTGGTGTTTTTTCTCTTTTACTTTTCTTTTCCCTACTTGGACCTGGTTGAGGCTCACCAGGTTTGACTTTTACTAAAAATCTGTCCAAAGAACTTTGCTACTGCCTTCTCCTCAAGATGTTTTGGAAATGTGACATTGTCTGATCATTCCAGACACTGCTATTATGGCTTGTTTTGGGTTTGTTGGGGTGGTACTTCTCTGCAAAGTTTTTGACATCCATCCATTTTGAAATGATTTCCTTGATTAATGAAGTAGGGGCTTCCTCAATCTCTTTCTCCTCCAAGCCTGAAGAGAGTTCATCCATCTTAGTCTTGTGCTCCTCCTTCTCAAGTTCCTGCAGCTCCTCAGTGGTCAGCTCTTCCCTGTGCCCCTCCAATAACTCCTCCACATCACCTTCACTCACATCCAGACCCATGGACCTGCCCAGAGAGACAATATCCTCCACTATAGGTACAGCCTCAAAGCCCGCAAAGTTCCTTTCAGTCACTGCTTCTGGCCACAGATTCCTCCAAGCAGAGATTATTGTTCTGTAGGAAACTTCCTGCCAAGCTTTGTCAATGATAGTTATGCAATGGACGATAGTAAAGTGATCTTTCCAAAACTCTCTCAGGGTTAATTCTGTGTCCGAGGTCACTTCAATGCACCTCTGGAATAGTGCTTTAACATAGAGTTTCTTCAAATTACTGATGACCTGCTGCTCCATGGGCTGAATGAGAGGAGTCGTGTTAGGGGGTAGAAACTTTACAGTGATGAAGTCTAACTCTGGCAGCACATAGTCCTGCGAGCTTGGAGGGTGAGCTGGAACATTGTCCATTATGAGAAGGACCTTCAGAGCCAAGTTTTTCTCCTCTAAGTAACTTTTTACACTTAGCCCCAACACAACATTAAACCACTCGCTGAAATATTCTCTGGTTACCCAAGCCTTGTAGTTTGACTTCCACATCACAGGTAACCGTGTTTTCTGCATGTTATGTTTCTTAAAAGCCCTCGGGTTTTCAGAGTGGTAGATCAGTAGAGGCTTCAGTTTGCAATCCCCACTTGCATTGCCACAGAACAAGAAAGTTAGCCTGTCCTTCATTGACTTGTGCCCTGGCAATGCCTTCTCCTCTTGTGTAATATAGGTCCTTTTAGGCATTTTCTTCCAAAACAGGCCTGTTTCGTCAAAATTAAAAACTTGTTGGGGAACAAAACCCTCAGCCTCCACAAGTTCCCCAAACTCTGTAACAAAATCATTGTCGGCATCTTTATCAGCACTGGCTCCCTCTCCTTGCCTCACCACACTGTGAATGCCACTCCTCCTCTTAAAATTATCAAACCAGCCATCGCTGGCTTTAAACACTTCACTTTCTTGGCTCGTTCCTGCCTTGTTTTTCAAAAAATCAGCATGCATCAGTTTGCCTTTCGCAAATTATTGTCTCCAATACACTATCGCCAGCACACTGTTTTTCTGTCATCCAGATCAAAAGCAATTTGTCAACATGATCTAATGTTCCTGATCTTTGTTTGGTAATCGATTTCACCCCCTTCACAACGTTAGCCAATTTAATAACGTCTTTGTTTTTCACAATAGTAGATACCGTCGTTCTCGGCATATGGTATGCAGCAGCTAAGTCCCGGATACGCATGTCACATTCACAATTTTCAACAATCTCTTTTTTCACCTCCATGGTGATCCGAACCATTTTCTTAGCTGGTTGGCTTTTTTCATTAACTTTGAGGACAATTCTCAAATGAAGCCAGGGGATAGTGCAAGAATGCCAAGTGCTTTTATTTAAAACAAAAATCAGTGTCCAAACAAAAAGTGCAGTGCATAAAACCAAGTGTTCAGTGGGGATAAAAACAACAATAAATACAGTAAATCTGATAAAATATGAGGTTAAAAAAGCAGTCTCACTCTTTCTGATCACAGCCCACCTGTGCAGGTGCGACTCGCTCTAACTACCTCATTAATTCCCTGTGGTCATGTAAAATTTTTCGCATCCAAACAGGACGTATACCAAGTTGGACTTATTCCAAAGCAGACGAATACCGAGGTACCACTGTATATTTTTATATATATATATAAAAAATCAGGACCCTGGAGCTTGATCAAGGAGTGTTGTCATTTCCCAGTTTCTCCAAAATGTTGCGTACGCATGTATCAGAGTTGCCGCAAATATATGTTTCCCCATATCAAGGTTTCCTTTCTAAATCCCAACATTTGCATGGTAAGTTGTGTACTCAACATATCGCGCCTCTTTTTGTGCATATGCAAGTTTCATAAATGAGGCTCCAGAAATGCAAACAACAGGAATGTGTAAAATAATTTCTGCTTTCTGGCCTTAGACTGTCCACAAAACAGTTTGCCACACAGTGGTTTGTGCTGCTATCAGACAGACCCGGAGAGTTGCGTTTGAGTCATGTACTGTGTATGTGTGTGATCTTTCTGTCTTGCTGTGATCTGTAGTTTTTCACATAAAAACTGTTTGATATTAATCTTCATGTTTTGCTGTATGTCTTGTAATATACACAGTTTATAGCCAATATGTTTTCAGGTACTATGGGTGGTTGAGAGGCTCCCAGTTTACTATATATTTAAATCTATACTTCTCAGCTTTGTCAAATAATGACAATGTCAGCTTTGTCAAAATGATTTAATGCCAATTAAGACAAATCAGGCCTCATCATCCCACGTCTTATATGTGTCTTGTCTACTATACATTTTAAGACGGACTTATTAGGTTTTTAAGCTACCTAAACATGCTCCCCACTGGGCTAAGGACAACAGCTTCCTTCAACTACATCATCAATTGTCCCTATGGACTGTACCTTGGGAGCTGACGCTGAAATTCCGCAAACTGAGCCAAAGGAGATCTACTGTAGAGGGCTGTTCCATTTAAAGAAAAAAAAAAGTGACAGCAACAAACCTAGAAATTTAAAGTATTACATCAATTAAAATTATGCTATTTGTTCATTATTTTACAAAAATAGAGTTAAGTATTCAGAACCTGGTCATGGAAACTGTCATTAAAAAAACATTTACAATTAGGGAATAGAGGGTACCAATATGAGAAGTGAAAGGGGAGACACAATGTATTCCCTCATATCATATCAAATTTGTAAACATAGTTATTGGTCACAGTCATTAGCTTCAGGTGTTTTTTCATTTGTTAACAGCTTAATAAAAAGAACAGCAGACTTGTAAAGTTAAAGACCAAGATTAAGGAATACAGCTACCACATTGATATTAAAATTTTTCTAAATAAACAGCCTAGGTAGTGGGAAAGATGGCATCAGACTACACACTGGGCGTCGTATAGTTCAGGATCAGAAATGAGAGGTGTTAGACAGGCAGACACGGACACAAAATGATTGTACTGAAAAACAAAAGTGGGTTTTTATTTATAGTTGCACATAAAGTGATATCAGGCAGGTTTTCTTACACAGTCATCACTGCAACTGACACACAAAGAAGAAATGCCCAAAGTACAGAAAAAATTGTCAGTCTTCCTAAATAAAAATTATATACAAAAAGACTAAAAATTCACCATAAACTCAATTCATATAAAAACCTCAACCAAAACTATACTATTAGTAGTCCCATGGGCATGCACACATGCATGGAAATGAAACTTGAGCAGTATCAACTCCGTATCTAAGGTAAGTTAATTCCTCTCCTTCTAATACTACTATTAGCATGAACCCCCAGGATCACTTTAACTTTCTGTGGATAACTAAACACTTCACACCTCTTTTGTTTTACTACAGCGAAAGAGTCATCTTGCCCTTATGACTGCTACACGATAGAGGTAACTGCCATTCTTTCTTTTCTGTCACCTCTGTTCCATTTTTGGTAATGCCTTTGTAGCCTCAGAGACAAATATGGGGATAATTTTTCAAGATCGTACCTGTCCGGGCTCTTATAATTGTTCAGGGAGAAGGTAAGCACAGAAAATATCGGCAAAGCATTTTTATTTCAGAGAATAAACATGACAAAGAATTAAGCGACCAATTATATGGATCGTATGATATCTGAAGAAAATGCGTTATTGACTTTTTTTTTCTTCTTTAGTAATGAATGTTTTATGAGCAAGGACAAGAAATTTGACTTGAAAACAATAAAAGAATACAAATATTGTGAGTGCAGTTTGAAAAGAAGCTAAAAATGTGAACAATTTCCACAGTTTATGTAGGCTTCCAAAATAAAAGCAAATAAATAGCATTCAAGTTGCTTTATGCTAGAAAAATAAATGTTGTAATCTTGTAATTTAAACACCCTTTGAGAAAAACACTGGCACACTATTTTTTTTGTAATTTAGTAATATTGTTTTGCCGTTGGTCCAGATGACATACCTATGGAAGCATGGAGGTGTTTAGGAGAGATGGCAGTGGAGTTTTTTTTTTTTTATTTATTTTTTATTAATTTTATTACAATCCATACAAAGCAATCAAGTTTTTACAAAGAGAAAAATTAAGAACAGATCGATCCCCACCCCTGAGAGACAGAGCAAGCCAAACGGCGTGAAATTTAAGGCTTGTACACATACCTAAATTAATAAATTCTCTGTGCTTTATGAACTTATTTTAAAATATTACTGATTAGATCCTGCCATGTTTTGAAAAAAGTCTGTACGGATCCTCTAACTGAGTATTTGATTTTTCCAATTTCAAATAATATAACACATCGGTTTCCCACTGTCTTAAAAGAGGAGAGTTTGGGTTCTTCCAGTTTATGAGAATAAGTCTGCGTGCCAAAAGTGTAGTGAATGCAATCACAATTTGTTTGTCTTTCTCCACTTTAAACCCTCTGGAAGAACCCCAAACACAGCTGTTAATGGGTTAGGAGGGATTGTGAGTCCAAGGCTATCTGAAAGGTAATTAAAAATTTTTGTCCAGAATAATGTGACCAGAACATGTGACCTAGTGAGGCTGGGACTTGGTTGCAGCGTTCGCAGGTTGGATCATGCCCTGGAAACATTTTGGAGAGTTTTAGTCGAGACAGATGTGCTCGATATATAATTTTGAGTTGTATAATTGTATGCTTTGCGCATATGGAGCTCGAGTGAATTCTCTGCATTGCTCCCACTCCTTTTCTGATATATTAATTGAAAGATCTTTTTCCCAGTGTCCTCTTGGATCTTTGAAAGGAAGGGATTGTAAAATGATTTTATATATTGTAGAGATGGAGTCTAAGTCCTTGAGATTGAGCAATATTTTTTCCAGCATGGATGAGGGTGCAAGATGAGGAAAATCTGGAAGGTTCTGTTTAACAAAGTTCCTGATTTGAAGATAGTGAAAGAAATGTGTAGCTGGAATGTTAAATTTGGAATGTAATTGTTCATAGGATGCAAAGACGTTGTCTATATAAAGATCTCTAAGCAAGTTAATTCCAAATTTTTTCCAGATATTAAAACTGCATATGTTTGTGAAGGTTGAAAGAGGTGGTTCTCTTGCAGAGGTGCCACAGATAGAAGCTTCTCCGTCTTAAAATGCTTTCTACATTGGTTCCAGATTCTAAGTGAGTGGAGCACAATTGGGTTATTAGTATATTGCCGATAGCGTGTGTTTATTGGAGCACAGAGCAAGGAATACAAAGAAGTACTGCAGGATTTTACTTCTATTCGGTCCAAGCCTGTGTATGTTCTTCTATTTGTGTCCAGGTTCTTATCGCCTGTATATTTGCTGCCCAGTAATAAAACTGGAAGTTAGGTAGAGCCATGCCGCCTTCTGCCTTTTTCATTTATAGGGTCGCTCTTTGGATGCGTGGATGTTTTGAATTCCAAATAAATGAGGTTATTGTTGAATCTAATTGCTTAAAGAATGATTTATTAATGTATATTGGAATGTTTTGAAATAAAAAGGAGCTTAGGAAGAATATTCATCTTAACAGTGTTAATTCTTCCAGCTAGTGTGAGATGAAGGGTTTAGCATCTATGGAAGTCTTGTTTAATTTTTTTCCATGCAGACGTCCAAATTTTGTTGATATTGAGCTTTATGTTTACTTGTGAGGTTTACTCCTAGGTATTTAAACTGTTCTGCAATGATAAAAGGTAGGGTATCTAATCTAATATTATATGCTTGAGAATTCACTGGAAAGAGTACACTTTTATTCAGATTAATTCTGAGACCAGAGATCTTTTGAAATTCTGTGAGTGCTGCTAAGACTGCGGTCATATATATACAGTATATACAGTACCATATCATCTGCATATAATTAAATTTTCTGTTCCAGTCCTTCTCTGCTAATCCCCTTTATCTGATCAGTATTTCGACAATGTATTGCCAGTGGTTCAATGGCAATTGCAAACAACAACAGTGACAAGGGCATCCTTGTCTAGTGCCACGTTCTAGTTTAAAGTAGTCTGAGCAAATGTTGTTGATGCAAACTGAAGCTTCTGGGTTAGTATACAGTAATTTAATCCATGCACAAATGTTCGGGCCAAACCCAAACTTCTCCAATGTAGTAAAAAGGTATTTCCATTCAATCATGTTGAATGCTTTTCTGCCTCCAATGATGATAATATTTCTGGGGTGTTTGATTTAGTTGGTGAGTATATTACATTAAACAGGCGTTGAAGATAAGTGTCGGCTCCTATTAAATCCAGTTTGATCTTGTGATATTACCAAGGGGAGCACTTTCTCCATCCTTCTAGCTATGATTTTAGAGAGTATTTTAACGTCGTTATTCAGAAGTGAAATTGGTCTGTATGATGCACATTGTAATAAGTCCTTATTTTGTTTTGGAAAAACGTGATTAGTGCTTGGCGAAAGGTTTGAGGAAGAGATTGGTTATCTCTGGCTTCTGTAAATGTTGCTAATAGGAGGGGAGCTAGCTGAGCAGAGAATTTCTTGTAAAATTCTGCAGGGTAGCCATCCAGGCCTGCTGCTTCCCGCTTTGAAGTGACTTTATAGCATCTAGTAATTCTGATAATGGCAGAGGTTTATCGAGTTCCTCCACACTAAAAGTGTCTATTTGTGGTATCTGTAATGTATCCAGAAATGCATTAGATTGTGTATTGTCTTCTTTAAACTCAGTAGTATATAGGGATTTATAGTAGTCTCTGAAAGTGTGCATTATATTTTTGTGGTCGATGATTTTATCTCCGTTCGTGTTGGTGATTACTGAGATTGCGTTGCGCACTTCTTGCTTGTGAAGCTCTGAGCCCTTATTTGCAATAGTGATGGACAGATTGACAGACGAGATTAGACAGGAGTCCCCATGGACTATGATGTTTGCTGATGATATTGTGATCTGTAGCGATAGTAGGGAGCAGGTTCAGGAGACCCTGGAGAGGTGGAGATAAGCTCTACAGAGGAGAGGAATTAAGGTCAGTAGGAACAAGACAGAATACTTGTGTGATGATGAGAGGGAGGTCAGTGGAATGGTGAGGATGCAAGGAGTAGAGTTGGCGAAGGTGGATGAGTTTAAATACTTGGGATTAACAGTACAGAGTAATGGGGATTGTGGAAAAGAGTTGAAAAGGTGAAAAAGAGAGTGCAGGCAGGGTGGAATGGGTGGAGAAGAGTGTCAGGAGGGATTTGTGACAGACGGATATCAGCAAGAGTGAAAGGGAAGGTCTATAGGACAGTAGTGAGACCAACTATGTTATATGGGTGGAGACGGCGGCACTGACAAGAATGCAGGACACAGAGCTGTAGGTGGCAGAGTTAAAGATGCTAAGATTTGCATTGAGTGTGACAAGGATGGACAGGATTAGAAATGAGTACATTAGAGGGTCAGCTCAGGTTGGACGGTTGGGAGACAAAGTCAGAGAGGCGAGACTGCGTTGGTTTGGACATGTGCCGAGGAGAGATGCCGAGTATACTGGGAGAAGGATGCGAAGGATAGAGAAGCCAGGCAAGAGAAAAAGTGGAAGGCCTAAGAGAAGGTTTATGGATGTGGTGAGAGAGGACATGCAGGTGATGGGTGTAACAGAACAAGATGTAGAGGACAGAAAGATATGGAAGAAGATGATCCGCTGTGGCAACCCCTAACGGGAGCAGCTGAAAGAAGTAGTAATATTATTTTGCATATAGTTTAGAAAAAAATGACACTTGTCAGAATTCAGCCATGCCATTACAGTATATGTTTTTTTTTCTTCCTGATGAGCAACTTCATCAAGCCAATCATTTAGAACAGGGGTCTCAAACTTCCGGCCCGCAGGCCATTTCCAGCCCCCCGTGTCCTTCCCACCGGCCCATATATGACGTCAACAAAATAATCTGGCCTGTGAACGGTAAATTTATTTAACTATTTTCACCTAATTCCTTCTTTCACTCATTTAAGTCTAAACTAGTGTAAAAACAATAATTTTAAATTAAAAAAATATTTCAAATTAACGTAAATCTTTCAGTTCTGTCATTTGCTGCAAATGTGCAGTTTTTGATAAAAAGAAAGCAAGTCAATTTTTTTTGGAATTCATTTGCTTGGCTGTCAATAAAAAAGATGTCTCTTTCCAAACCAAAAAGGGAGGTGGATGAAAAACACAGGCAATTTCAAGAAAGATGGACATTACAGTATTTTTTGTGGAATTCAGTGGGAATGCCACCTGTCTATTTTCAAAGAAAAAGTCGCTGTTTTGAAGGAATATAATCTCAAACGTCATTACTTGACTAAACACAGAGAACAGTATGATATGTATCAGGGAGAAGAGCAGGAAAAACTAGCTACACAGCTACACAAAGGCCTGAAATTACAGCAAAGTCTTTTTCACAAAGCAAAGAAGAATGGTGATGGTGCGATGGAAGCAAGTTACAATGTAAGTGAGTTCATCGTTAAGGCAGGAAAGCTGTTCACTGAAGGGCAGTTCCTTAAGGACTGTATGGTAAAAGTCGCTGAAATATTGTGTCCAGAAAAGACAGACTTGTTCAAAAATACCTCCTTATCAGCAAACACTGTGGCAGAGCGAATAGACAATTATCAAATGACATTCATGATCAGTTATGCGAGAAAGCTACAACTTTACTGCATGCTGTGTTACGCTTGACGAAAGCACCAACAAAATTGACATTGCTAAAATAGCGAATTGCTAAGTTTATGTCGAATGCACAACCGTACCACAGGCAATGATGTATATCAGCTTCTGTATGACGCAATTGAGCGTGCTGGTTTGCCATGGAACAAACTGGTAGGCATCACCACAGATGGAGCCCGTTCATGACAGGCAAACAAAATGGACTGGTAGTGTTCAAAAAAATTTGAAAAAGAAAAGCTGATCCAGCAGTAGTTTTCAACAAGCACTGTGCAGCAAATGCTTAAAATTTCAACATGTCATGTCTGTTGTTCTGAAACATATTAATTACAGCAGGTCAAGGAGTTTACAGCATCGCCAGTTCAGAGCCTTTTCAGAAGATAGAGTCAGTACTAAAGTGCACTGGCACAACAGGGGAAATATCCTGAAGAGATTTTTTGTGATAACAGAGGTGAAAAATTTAATTGCAGATGGCAGACTGGGTGTTCCTGAGTTGGAAGATCCACAATGGGTCATGGACCTTGCTTTCTTAGTGAACATTACACAGGAGCTGAACATACTTAACTTGGAAGCTCCAGGGTCCTGATCAGCGCATCACAGCAGCTTATGAAAATGTGAAAGTCTTCACCACAAAATTGAATTATGGAAAACACAGCTTTATGCCAAAATTCTCACTAATTTCCCAACATATAGATCTCTTGTGTAGGAAAAAAAGAATTGCACATTTAAAACCAGTTTGCTTTTTGAAAAACTATGTTAGTAATGGAAATAAAAATATAATTAAAGAATATTGCTCTCTCTTGTTGTACATGAACATTCATGTGGCCCTTGTATGACATGACAATACCAGCAGTGGCCCAAAGCCAATTGAGTTTGAGACCCCTGCTTTAGAAGTAATAGCAATGATGGAGAGTTTATCCAGTTTTTGCTACAGAGCTTTGTACAGTAGTTTGTTTGGAACGGTCACTATGTTCTTGATCACTGCTTTGACTAAACACCTGTTTGCTTAGATGTTATTGTGGGATAAACTGCTTTAAACTATATACTCTTTGCAATTACAAATGATAAACTTGATTTTTTATACATTGCTGTATAATTTTTTCTACCCCAGTATAAATCTAAATACCATCTCAATTTATTGAAAACTTTAAAGCTGAGTTTCTACTCTGAACAGAACAGAAACTGGACCACTCAAACCAAGGCAAACATATTTGATTCAAGAAAATTTAATATATTCTTAGACATGTCACTTCTATTAACAAGCACAGTACAGTGATCCCTCCTCGATCGCGGAGGTTGCAGTCCAGAACCCCCCACGAAAAGTGAAAATCCACAAAGTAAAAACCATACGTTTATATTGTTGTTTCATATTGTCACGCTTGTGTCACAGAAACACAGGAGGTTGTAGAGACAGGGACTTTAAAACACTGCAAACAAACATCTGTCTCTTTTTCAAAAGTTTAAACTGTGCTCCATGACAAAACAGAGATGACAGTTCCATCTCACAATTAAAAAGAATGCAAACATATCTTCCTCTTCAAAGGAGTGCGCATCAGGAGCAGAGAATGTCAGAGAGAGAGAGAGAGAGAAAAAAGCAAACAATCAAAAATCAATAGGTGCTTTTAAGTATGCAAAGCACCGCCCGACAAAGCAGCTGCAAGGAAGGGAGCAATGTGAAGGTAGTCATTCAGCATTTTTTACAGGAGCGTCCGTATCCTCTAGGCCAGTGTGCAAACAGCCCCTCTGTTCACACCCCCTCCGTCAGGGGCAGAAAATGTCAGAGAGAGAGAGAAAAGCAAACAATCAAAAATCAATAGGTGCCGTTCAGGGTTTTAAGTATGCGAAGCACCGAGCGGGAAGCATATCGTATATCACTGAGGAGTTTTATTTAATACATAATACCTGCTCTGACTGGGTAGCTTTTCAGCCATCCGCCAATAGCATCACTTGTATGAAATCAACTGGGCAAACCAACTGAGGAAGCATGTACCATAAATTAAAAGACCCATTGTCCGCAAAAATCTGCGAACCAGCAAAAAATCTGTGATATATATTTAGATATGCTTATATATAAAATCTGCGATGGAGTGAAGCCGCAAAAGTCGAAATGTGATATAGCGTGGGATCACTGTATTGCACACATTTGCAATAACAGCATAATTCTGAAAATAAAAATAAAACACAATACACATGGAATTGCCATTTAATTAGCTATACCTACCTAATAGCTGTGTCCTGAACACCCAAAACTGCTGTCAGAACAACCTGAATTCTTTGAGGACATGAAATGAACACTGTTACTACAGCTAGTTAATGAATAATGCTGACACTAATGTGTCCCTTTGATCTTACTACTTATTGTTTTAAACAGCTTGTACCTGGTGAGAAAGGATACGCATTATAGCGAATATACTTTCATGCAACTGGAATGATTCCCAGACATCCGGAGTCTTTAGTGATGGAGACTTATGATTAAGGCCACTTACAGATAAGTACACACTTGCCATATATAGATGAACTTAATTGGCAAGACTCATGCCACGCGATCCAATGTGTGCACCAAACCCATACTGCCACAACAAGCTTCTATTTTTGACAATTATCAGGAAGCAAGTTTGATCAGATAAGGCACTTTTTACAAAAACAATCAATGACAACTTTTTTTATTTTTTTCTTAGCCAACCACAATTATGTTTCCTGGTAGTTGACTAGAGTGAAACTCAAGTCAGTTTACTGTCTGCTATAACTAATTCAGAATAAGGCTGTGTTCTGACATGTTCTTTTAGCATCACTGCTCAACTCAGTAACTCAGCCGTTAAATAACTGACTGTTGAACTATAGTTACTTTGCACTAGTTATTTTGGTTTCCACTCAACATGTCTTTCATTAAATATTTCTAATCTCAGAACAGTATGTAGAGGGTTGTGGGCCATTCCCAACAGAAAAGTCATGTCTGAAAATCCTAGAAAGGTGGCCATTCATTATAGACTCAACTAGTACATTTGACACTCACCATTATAACCAAATATAAGTAACTTTAAATTTATAAACAAATGCCTTTCAGCGATTCTTTTTCTGTGGTTTGGCTGACAATAATAATGAGCCAGAGAAGTAAACAGATCAAACGTTAAAACTCTAAGTGAACAGTTACTGCAGTTCTTTGTAAGTGTTTATAGTGTCTCATGATTTCTCAATGACATTGCGAAAGTGGAAAAAAGAAAATAAATCACTATTTCATTATTATCTATGGAGATAATCATTTGTGGCTATTCAATATGGAAAAATATAGTATAGTTAAATATTCCTACTTACAAATATACCTATTGAATTTACTGAATATTTCTTTTTTGATTTTTTTTTTTTTTGAGCAGGAAAATACTTACTGTTTGGGTGGAACATTTCACAAGTAAATCTCATTTTTGGAGGGCTTAGGGGATAGTCTGATGGAAAACTCAAGATTGCTGGAAAAACCCCTCCTTCAAAACATGTATCTTCTGGACCCCTACATGAAAACACACATATAACGGCATATATAAAATCATAGAACAAATAAACAATAAGCAAAAAACACAATGACTTAGGCACTGCCGTCATCGTTTGAGTGGAATAACTGTTTGATGTACAGATTGCAGATACATAGGCATGGAATTTCATAACAGTTAAGAATGCTGACCTCATCTAAATAATTTCAATGAATAACACAACTCTAACGTTGTCAGCACTATACATTTTACATCTATTGAATTTTGTTTTGTAACATAAAACTAGAAATTTAACATAAAAATGCTTTGTTTTCCAATCATTCAAAAGACCATAAAATGTTAATTTTGTGGATTTTGAAATGTGGACTCTAAACTGTTTAATTCTTCAGATAAATTCTGCTGTTCCATATAAATGTAGGTAATTTTCAGTAATATGACAAAAGGGAATATAATGCTGCATATCAGTGGAAAACAAAACTGTGACATCCATGACATTCAGTTTGAGCACTTCTGGTATTTATAACCAGAATTCTCATTTCAATAATATAAAACTTTCACTTAAAACATAACAGGCATACTAATGAATAACAATTTTCCTTTAACACCTTGAATTGGAATGCATCAAAAATCCTTGGTTCAGGTACTTCATCACATGAAATACTAGCATGAACTGTAAATATGTGCTAACTGCACAACAATTACATTGAATGTGACTGATGTTTGTGTATTTACCTACAAAGCAGGCACAAAGGATATTACTAGTGTACTACCTTTTCTTATTGCTCTTTTATAGATAACTAGCAGAATACCCGTGCTTCGCAGCGGAGAAGTAGTGTGTTAAAGAAGGAAAGAGAAACAAAAGGAAACATTTTGAAAATAACGTAACATGATTGTCAATGTAATTGTTTTGTCACTGTTATGAGTGTCGTTGTGATATATATATATATATATATATATATAGCAAAATACCCACGCTTCGCAGCGATGTAGTGTGTTAAAGAAGTTATGAAAAAGAAAAGGAAACGTTTGAAAAATAATGTAACATGATTGTGAAAGTACAGTAATCCCTCCTCGATCGCGGGGGTTGCGTTCCAGAACCCCCCGCAATAGACGAAAATCCGCGAAGTAGAAACCATATGTTTGTGTAGTTATTTTTATATATTTTAAGCCCTTATAAACTCTCCCACACTGTTAACATTATTAGAGCCCTCTAGACATGAAATAACACCCTTTAGTCAAAAGTTTAAACTGTCCTCCATGACAAGACAGAGATGACAGTTCTTTCTCACAATTAAAAGAATGCAAATAGATCTTCTTCTCTTCAGGAGCAGAGAATTTCAGAGGGAGAGAGAGAGCTCGCTCGCAAAGAAAAGCAAACAATCAAAAAATCAATATGTGCTTTTAAGTTTGCCGCGGCATTTTTTGAAGGAGCGTCAGTATCTTCTAAGCAAACAGCCTCTGTGCAAAAAGCCCCTCTGATCACATCTCCTCCGTCAGGTGCAGAGAAAGTCAGAGAGAGACAGCGAGATTAAAGCAACAATCAAAAAATCAATAAGTGTGCTTTTGTGCTTTTAAATATGCCGAGCACCGCAATAAAGCGGCATTTTTTTAGAGGAGCGTCAGTATCTTTTAAGCAAACAGCACCTCTGCTCACAGCCCTCCGTCAGGCGAGAGAATGTCAGAGAGGGTGAGAGAGAGGCAAAGACAAGCAAACAATCAAGCTCCGCGCGGGATGCATATCTTATAGTATTGAGGAGTTTTAGTTAATATGTAATACATGCTCTGATTGGGTAGCTTCTAAGCCATCCGCCAATAGCGTCCCTTGTATGAAATCAACAGGGCAAACAAACTGAGGAAGCGTGTAGCATAAATTAAAAGACCCACTGTCTGCAGAAATCCGCGAACCAGCGAAAAATCCGTGATATATATTTAGATGTGCTTACATTTAAAATTCGCGATAGAGTGAAACCGCGAAAGTCAAAGCGCGATATAGCGAGGGATTACTGTAATTGTTTTGTGTATTTGGCGTCAGCGTCAGGAAGTTGTTTTCGTCTAGCTGCATTAGAAAATGTACCATGACGTCTGACCGCCTCCTTTTTACTGTTTTCTCACAGCTTAGATTGCTGCTGTCATAATGGGTTTGAGTCTATATATTATATATATATATATATATATATATTAGCAGTTGGAGATCCACAAAGGGGGAAAAATGAATCACGTATCATAAAGTAGTTTTTATTCCTGAGCTTTCAACCCCAACAGGGGTCTTCATCAGAGGATAATGCTTAGACATACAAGAATCAAAGGCAATATATAGCAATACCTTACAGGGGGAGGGTGAGGTTTTTGGGAGTAAGACTTACGTATCGTTTGTATGTGTGTATGTGTATGTGTATGTGTATGTGTGTGTGTGTGTGTGTGTGTGTGTGTGTGTGTGTGTGTGTGTATATGACAGCAGCAATCCAAGCTGTGAGAAAACAGTAAAAAGGAGGCGTGTCAGATGTCGTGGTACATTTTCTGATGCAGCTAGACGAAAATAACTTTGTGACGCTGCCACCAAATACACAAAACAATTACTTTGACAATCATGTTACATTATTTTTAAAATGTTTCCTTTTCTTTTTCATAACTTCTTTAACACATGACATCGCTGCTGAAGCTGGTATTTTGCTATATATATATATATATATATATCACAGCGACACTCATAACAGTGACAAAACAATTACATTGACAATCATGTTACGTTATTTTCAAAATGTTTCCTTTTCTTTCTCTTTCCTTCTTTAACACGCTACTTCTCCGCTGCCAAGCGCGGGTATTTTGCTATTTTATATATATATATATATATATATATATATATATATATAGAGAGAGAGAGAGATAGATAGATATGAGAACAACACTCATATCAATGACAAAACAATTACATTAACAATCATGTTACGTTATTTTTAAAATTTTTCCTTTTCTTTTTCGTACCTTCTTTAACACACTACTTCTCCGCTGCGAAGCGCGGGTATTCTGCTAGTATATATATATACATATACACACACACATACATATCTTCATATCTATATACATATGTATATACAGTAGATATCTACATATACACATATATATACATATCTATCTACATCATATATACACACACATACATACATACAAACATACATACAGGTATATATATGTGTATATATATGTACGTGTCTATATGTGTGTGTATAGCTTTGGTCACTGAGTGCAAGGGAAAAATATAGTCTATAAGTTATTAAACAATAAAACATTAACGTTTTAAGAAGTACAGGTACATTGAGCACTACTCGAGTAGTTGCGGGTAAACTACATTTTAAAAGACGGTATAACAGAACAGGTAAGTAGTAAAACAGCAGCTAAAATGTATATGGATCATCTCTCAGTAGTAGATTCATTTTGAAATGGATTTTGAAATGAAATTTTAGTAATTGGCAATAATGGATTCAATGAGGTTATCAGAAATAAACTTGATGCACTAGGATTAAAAGTTAAGACGGAAGTAAAAAATTTAGGGGTAACCGTTGACTGTAATCTGAATTTTAAATCGCATATTTATCAGACCACTAGGACAGCATTTTTTCATTTAAGAAACATAGCTAAAGTTAGACCTCTTATATCATTGAAAGATTCGGAGAAATTAATTCACGCTTTTGTTTTCAGTCAACTAGATTACTGTAACGCACTCCTCTCAGGATAACCCAAAAAAGACATCAATCACTTGCAATGAGTGCAAAATGCAGCTGCTAGAATCCTAACTGGGAAAAGAAAATCCGAACACATTTCTCCAGTATTGATGTCACTACACTGGTTGCCTGTGTCATTCAGGATTGACTTTAAAATACTGCTTATGGTTTATAAAGCCTTAAATAATCTCGTTCCATCTTATATATCGGAATGCCTGACACGTTATATTCCAAATCGTAACCTTAGATCTTCAAATAAGTGTCTCCTTATAATTCCAAAAGCTAAACTTAAAAGAACTGGTGAGGCGGCCTTCTGCTGTTATGCACCTAAAATCTGGAATAGCCTGCCAATAGGAATTCGCCAGGCAAATACAGTAGAGCACTTTAAAACACTGCTGAAAACACATTACTTTAACATGGCCTTTTTATAACTTCACTTTAACTTAATACTGATACTCTGCATGTTCAATTCTTCATAATAACTATTCACAGTGGCTCTAAAATCCATACTGACCCCTACTCTCTCTTCTGTTTCTTTTCCGGTTTCTTTGTGGTGGCGGCCTGCACCACCACCACCTACTCAAAGCATCATGATGCACCAACATTGATGGACTGAAAGCCAGAAGTCTACGTGACCATCATCATCAGGTCCTTCCATGAAAACTCTAAACACAAAGAGGACTGTTTGACTAATGTTAGGTAGATTGCCCAAAGGGGACTGGGCGGTCTCTTGGTCTGGAATCCCTGCAGATTTTATTTTTTTCTCCAGCCTTTGGGGTTTTTTTGTTTTTCTGTCCACCTGGCCATCGGACCTTACTCTTATTGTATGTTAATTAATGTTGACTTATGTTTATTTTTTATTGTGTCTTCTATTTTTCTATTCATTTTGTAAAGCACTTTGAGCTACATTTTTTTGTTTGAATATGTGCTATATAAATAAATGTTGATTGATTGATTGATTGAAAGGCGCTACACGACGGCTGTGGTATAGAAATTACATTTTCTATGTGAACGTTCAAATTTCTGCCTCTGGTAATGTGCCTTACCGGTATTACCAGAAATTAAAGAAAATTTGTTTTGTGTCCTCTGCAGTGTTAAGAGAGAAAGGGTTTGGTTTGGGATAAAAGGAAAAAAGGTGCAAAGAAAGGAAAGTTGCCTTTTTCTTTTATATAGTATAGAGACATGTGTTCAGTGACGTTATGATCGCCTTTGGGGACAGTCGGTGGGTCTTGTGTAGACTGGTGAGGCGTCCCTGCCATTAATCGGCTGTGATGGCACTGTCAGTCCTCCACTCGTGTGCGTGTCTTCATAATCCGAGCTGAGGACCTGATAATCGTATCGTGCAAAGAAAGTGTGAATCGCCTTAATATTATTTTGCCGTGGTGTAGAAAAGGGGTCCCGTGTTTGCACTTGTCTGGGCTATAGCTCAGGGGGAGGATGAAAAAAATTAAAAGTGCTCACTTTGATTTAAGGCAGAAGCACAGTCAGCGTCTCGAAGGCCGGCACAGCTATGCGCGCGCCGGCTGCTCGACTTTTGCTGGGTAGTAGACCCCAGTTTTTGTACACACGTTCCACAAATGACACACGGGTTTACCGGCAATGTCAGTAAACATATACTCAGCCTCCCATCGGTTTTTAAAGGCTCTATGTTCAGAATCACCTTTTCTCTTTGGCATCGTGTGGGCTAGCTTGGCAATAACTTGTAGCATCATAAGCTAGACTTGATTAACGCGGTAAGTGTTCGACAAGGCAGCTGAATCGCTGGATTATGGGATCTGTAGTTTATTGTGTTACCAGCGTTTCATATCCCCGGGCCATTAATAACAATAATACAGTATATAAAATGATCTCGCGGGCCGGATATAATTACACGCCGGGCCGGATGTGTCCCGTGGGCCTTGAGTTTGACACATATGGACTAAATAGAACTTTAAAAGAAATATTTTTTGTAATGTGATCGCGCAAGTCAGATCGAGTTGACGCACACTACAGTACATGGAGTCCACGTGCTATTGTGGTTTTGCTTGTGTGCCTCAGTAAGTTACCGTCCCCTCACTCTTACTTTTTTACCGTTCATCTAATGAATACAGTGAGTATGGCTTTACCAAAACAATCATCGATCGCGAATAAAGTATCCATTATTCATGAAGACTCAATAGGTGATCTGTCTTTCTGCGTAAACCGCATGTGTTTTCATACGTCTCAAACTAAGGGGATGCGAGGTTAAAATGAATCGAGAAGCGCGCATACTTAGTGCATCCCCTCTCGGGAATCGAACCTCGGGCGTCGGTGCTACAGGCGAAGGCTCTACTATTGCGCCGCGGCGTGTGGTTTGTCTATTTGAGCGTAGCAGTGTAATTCGTTTTTTGTTTAGCACTCTTTGGAACTGTTGCTTTTTGTCTGCACACTGCGTCAGTTCACATGAGCCACTGAATATGGTTTTATATGTCACTCGCTCGCTTCTAATTGTTTTGCTGCCTTCTTAATTATATAATGCATGTTTTCTTCAGCGCGTTTTATAGCTCTTCCTGGTTTTCTACGTAATGCGTGATTGAGGCGTGATGATGTCACACGAAACTCCGCCCCTCATGGCTTTCGAGCTGATCTCCATTACAGTAAATGGAGAAAAATAGCTTCTAGTTATGACCATTATGCGTAGAATTTCAAAGTTAAACCTGCCCAACTTTTGTAAGTAAGCTGTAAGGAATGAGCCTGCCATATTTCAGCCTTCTACCCACACGGGAAGTTGGAGAATTAGTGATGAGTCAGTGAGTGAGTGAGTGAGGGCTTTGCCTTTTATTAGTATAGATAAAATGACTGTAACTGGAATTCTGAGATGTCACAGATCACATGACAAAAATGGAATCCAAAATTCTCTCCTCAACTAAAATAGTGTTTTGTTGTTGGATTTAAGTAGAGGTGGAACATCTTTCTGTGTTTTGCACATATAGCTGTCATGCTTGGCCAATGTACAGAACATATACACAACTGCCAGCTGCCTTAAAATCTGTTGGAAAACAAGTGAATGATGGTATATAAAAATAAAAATGTAAACATGTATGTGCTACATTATGTAAAAAAAATCATCTTTGCTTTTAAAGTACTTGGGCCAAATGGTTGATGTTAGTGGTCACTGGGCATTTTATTTAAGGGTTGCCTGATGTGCAGTATATTTTTCTTAATAAAGTTGATGTAAGCATGTTAATGCATTCATACTGTTTTAAAAAATATACAGTAGTTACTACTTGAGCTGGAGTTTTAAGAATTTTATAAAAGGTCACTTTTAACAAACATTTGAAATCATTAACCAGAAACCAATTTTCATAATACATAAACAAAATAAAAATGTATACATGCAAGGTTTATTTTTAATCATTGTGGGATGACACAGCATTTGATGCAGATGCCTCACAGACACAACTTTTTAGTTTAAAATCTTGTGCCCAGTTGTTACCCATTTGTAGAGTTTAAATGTTATTTCCTTGCGTGCTTGGGTTTTCCACTGGGTACTTTTTCCACTATCCAGTCTACATTTAGTCACACTTAGGTTTGCTATATTTATTATAATGATTCAGACTTCAATTATACTGCCATTGATAGCTACATGTGATAAGCACCTCTGACTGCAGTAAATAAAACAAATTGTAAATATGGACTATTAAAGGTGAACTATGAAATGGTTAATGATTGAAATAAACTATTATAAATAAAATACTTACATAATCAAGGCTTCCCATTCAAAAAAATTTTCCTCATTAATGGGACCTGGACAATTAAAATGCAAGGAATAAATTTACTGATGACTTCTGGTAGAGCCAGAACAGCTTGCAATGAGATGGACAAATATTTACATGCGACTGTCCTGGCAATTTCATAACAAAAATGGATCAAGAAAATTAAGCTAAATAAAACTCAACCTAAAACGTGGTGCAATAAAGCAAGTCTTAAACAGTTTAACAAAATAAACTAATTCTGTAGTGCTAACATCAGTTCAAACCTGACAGAAACTCATTGTACACAAATTAGTTTGATGAACTTATTGTCAGAAAGCAAACAAATTAATTTGATAACTGTAATCTATTCTGTGCAAATATTTCTACTTATATTTCCAAAACGTTAATTTAATGTGCTTAACGATAGAATTGCTCTTGACTGAACACAGCACATCATTTACACAGTATTTTATTTAAAAAAAAATGAAGTGATAATGTTAAAAAGAAAACTCCTTGTTAAAGTCTCTTGCAATGATTTATATTAAGCAAAAAGAATTAGTGCAAAACATATTACAGAACATGATCAATTAACTTATGCATTCTATGCCTGTTTTGAGACTACACGTGCTAACATGGCTAGCGACAGCCACAAACTGCTGACGGAGCATGGTGATATCAGAAACATCTCAAACCATGATATACGCATGGCGCTGCAGTGAGTCAACATCTGGAGAGCACAGAGGCCAGATGGCTTCGCTGGGCAATTCCTGTGATGACCAGCTGACTGAAGTCTTCACCGCCATCTTCAACGAGTCTCTGGACCAGACTTCATATGTGCTTTAAACGATCCACTATTTTTCCAGTACCAAAGAACAATAACAACCCTCAGTCACATGGATAGGAAGCATAAGGACTATGTGAAATTGCTGTTCCATGATTATAGTTCAGAGTATTGTATCCTGCCAGCATGTGACCTGAATGTATGGTGAGGAAGATGATGCCTGCAGCTCACATGAAAACAAGCAGTGCAGCCCTAGTCAGTCTAAGTGGAAAGTCTAAGTATGTCTTTGGCCAGACATACTTGTCAGGAGTTGCAGAGCAGCGCACAATGTCAAGCATATTCTGTTAGGTAATGTGGAACACCGTGTCTGTGCCAGCTGTGAAAGGCATTTTAATCCTAAATTCAGTACTGCCATCCTACAATCGCAAAACCATGTCATGTCAAGATGCATGTGTCATGACTAGGGAATCCATTCCCGGACGGGTTTATCCATTACCAGGAATTCAGGAATCCCACATGTCATTCCCGGGAATCCCGGGCTGCCGGGGATGACACAGTGCACAGGCATCTCACATGTGAACGGTTTTAGAATGGCCGATACTTATTTTTAATAAAACCACTGCAATATGTTGACACCAATAAAAGTGTGCTGTAACGTGCGAGTCCCTGTCTTGCACCACAAAAATATAAGGCTAAGTCTCAGTACTTTAGCAAAACCAGCTTTTATTTAGCTTGAAACAGGAACAGCACGGTTATGTATTGTAGCGGATCTGCACACTCTCCTATACACAGACACAGCAGTCAGGCAGGGTCATGGCCAGGTTAGTGGCCAAGTAATACTGTTCCCTTGCATTTATAATGTTCCTTGCATAATCCATCAATGGCAGGCGTTTATATATTATAAAATAATATATATATATATTATTTATTTATATATATATTTATATAGCCATCTATTTTAATATATCAGTACAAAACTCCATTCAAGCATTAGTGTACACATTGCTGCCCCATGACTATACTATTGTATGGGTCTTTTCACCAAAGTAAAAATTTCATGTTTGTGTTTACAACAAATGTAAAAACCCTTTAAAACAATATACATTTTTTTCATTTGCTTGCCTATTCTGAACCTTTTGATTAAGAAAACACATTTAACAAAATACTCCCTCTTTTTACCATTAGTTCAGAACTTGTACTTGAGAGCAGTCGAGATACAAAATTTTTTTTTCCTGTTTTCGATACAGAGTGCCAATATGATAACATTAGAAGAAAAAGTATGGTTTTAGTATGAAAATTTCAAAAGTAACACATTTATATTTGCAAATATGTATGTGACGATGCTGCACCCAGCATCAATGGTAAGCCATCATAAAGTCACTTTATTGCTAAAGTGATAAAGTCATACAATTGAAATTTACAATAGTCAAATTTATTGCACAATGATTACATACATATTTTCCAATTTTCAGACATGGTTAATCCAATTTAGGATAAACCCCTAAAAATTAAGCCACTCATTTGGATGAATGTTCACCACTCACATATGCTACTAAAAGTAAACAATAAGCATGAGATAAGGCAAATACCATACCCAGGGAAAAAACGGGTGCATAATATTCAAGTTAAATGACAATATCAGAGTCCTGCTTGTACTTTACAAGTACAAATAAATTCTTACCTGCAACAATTCCCTCTGGTGGATTTAGAGTCAGTTCTGTTAAACAAAAAAAAAATCATATATGGTAAGTTACGTTTATACAGAAAGGAAGGAAAATTCATGATATGTACAAAAACGTAAATACAATTATGTTTCTTCTTTAAACAAGCCTTTTTAAGGGATTAATGGCTCCCTAAGGATAGACTGATTTTCACCACAGAAATGGTTTCTGACTTGCACCCCATCCATGAGTTCCACCTCTCCATGTTATGTGCAGGAACAGTCTCATGGCTTATTCAACTCCATTACATTGACCGACATCTTCTTTTGGTTACTCATAAAAAAATTAAAAAAATAAAAATACTCAAATACAAAACACCACACACATATACCGAGGATATAACACAAAGCAACCTTTTTCTTTTTTGATGTAGGCAACATATTGAAAATTTATCCCTATTTACCCCAAACAGTGAGGGTCTTCGCTGCAGATTATGCATGTAATTCATGGCCACCATTTTCACTGGTCATTCAAAACATAATTCAACGATTAGGACTCTTCAAGAGTGGACTAGTTAGTTAAATTATACATTTATTAAAAACTAGTATTAATTCCTCTGATTCCTCTTAAGAAATGATAAACAACCAGTGTTTAGGTAAGTGCAAATTATTCCATTAAAATTACAAGGCTGAGCTAATTCAACAACTATTGCACAGGACCTTAATCCAAAACTTAATGACTCACTCAAAAATAACAGACACCCTGGAGGTAAAAGAAAAGGAGAGAATTAAAACAAAACTGAGCGCTATTATGAACAATGCTGCACATCCTCTCTGACAAACTAACACTGAGGACTTTCAGACAGCAAGTTATTCAGCAGAAGCTTGTCATGAAACACTACTGGGACTCCTGTATACCAACAGGAATATGTCTGCATACTGTGACTATGAGAGCCAAGTCAGAACTTTTCTTTCATTTAAATTTTCTTGATTTATAGTCATTCTGGTATGTGTTCAGACCAAAGTGTGCAAGTATATCACAGTTATTATAGTTTTGCCTTTTTATATTAGTTTTTATTTCTATATTTTTTCTGACCTTACTTGAAAATTCAGTTTAGTTTTCCTACATCGTGTATTTTTAGTTTTAGTTTAGTTTTTATTTCACACAGACATTTCTTTTTATTTTTTCATCTATTGGTTTCGGTTTTAGTTTTAATAATTATGGCATGGAGCTCCTACGGAGTTTAGTTTTGTGTCACAATCAGACAAAACTGTACACTTAACAGATTTGGACATGAGTTTATTGTTAGTGGAAGCTTACTACACTACATGGTTTACTATCTGTTTTTGTTTTTATCTGATAAAAACAATCATAATCAAAACTAGATACTGAATATGAACAATTTTACACAATTTTATAATTTTTAAAATATTTTCTCAAGAAAATAATGGGGGCTTAGGAAGAACAGGGCTCTTAGACTTGAATCAGTGTGCAGACCCCACCTAGCTGTATTGAGGGAAACAAAAAAAAAACAAGCATGTAGTTTCAAGGTTAGGGGCAGTGAGACTTGAACAGACCAACATAAAGGACAGTAAACCCATAGCAGAGCAAGAGCATGTAATAAGAGTACGGACAGGCATAAAACAACAGAGACAGCATCAGAGATTAAGAACAATATACACTGTATATACATTATCTAAACCGGTTTATCCAGAGCAGGATCGCAGGAAACCTTGAGACTACCACAGCAGGTTTGGATGTAAGGCAGGAAAAATCCCTGGTATGCAATATGTATGATAAGGCTGATGTTAAGAACAAAAAAAATATGATGATTTCAATTATCTATTTTGAGAGAGAGAGGAAAAACATTGAAAAAAAGGGAGACACATTTTAAAATATAATTCTGCTAATGTATTACTTTCACAATACAGTGGAACCTCGGTTCACGAACGTTTCGGTTCACGACCAAAAAGTTCGCCAAACTTTTGCCTCGGTTCACAACCACACACTTGGTATACGAACAAGCCAGTTTCCCTTTCGGTTTGTACATGTTCAGTCTCTCCTGTACAGCGATCGAGTGAGCAAGCGAGAGAGAGAGAAACAGAGCTAGCCAAGTGCCGGAGGGGGAGGGGGAGATTGCTGCAGTGTTTGCCTGCCTATCTGCCTGCCTGTGCGGGGTGGTGGAGTTGGGGGGAGGGGACGGTTCGCGTGCACGTACTGCCTGCCTTCTGCATAGGGGGAGGGGGGGTACAACTGAGACTCTCCCTCTGAGAAACAGGCAGTACGTGCACGCAAACCATTGCCCCAACTCTACCCCCGGCACAGGCAGGCTGAGAGAGAAAGCGAGCAAGCCTCGTGCCTGCCTGGCTTTTTCATTTAACCTGTTCATTGTTCTCAGTCAGACGTGCACTCTCTTTGTGCT
Organism: Polypterus senegalus; assembly: GCF_016835505.1. Lineage (NCBI taxonomy): Eukaryota > Metazoa > Chordata > Cladistia > Polypteriformes > Polypteridae > Polypterus > Polypterus senegalus. The sequence continues at coordinate 67,983,986 of NC_053159.1, read as the reverse complement.
CTACAGTATTTCGTGTGCTTTTGCAGTTAACTATGGCTTCTAAGCAAGTGAAGAGTAGTGAGAAGAAAGTTTTGAAGAAAATTGAAATCAAAGTAAAGAAAAAAATTACAAGAGGTGGAAAAACTGTTTACCAGTTTACTCCTTTACCAATTTGAGAACCCTCGTGCTTTCAAGCAGCACAATGTAAACAAAGCCAGACTGCCAGTAATGTGGAGGGCAAACACGAAGGGTTGGGTCACAAGAACTTTGTTTTTGGAATGGCTGCATGAGGCTTTCGCTCCCACCAGCTAAACAGCTAAAAACACCAGAAACCCAAGAAATCACAAGAGAGAAAACCCCTGAAGGAAAACACTTCATGCCAGAACTCGACTCATGCAAGGTTAGTTTTCTTGGTGGTTTTTGTATTACCGATTTTTCAAAAGTTAATTTTTCAGTTTGTAGCTTGAATTGTTGCAATGTTACTTTTCTCTTTTTTCCGCTGTGCTTAAAACTCATTTTAAAAAAAGTGTTTACAGCGATCGGAATGTAAGGCTAAAATAGCGTGATCTTGGTTTTTAAGTACACTTCGGATTTGTTCTAATGTTACTTTTTTTTCCCGCTGTGCTTAAAACTCATTTTAAAAAAAGTGCTGCATATGCTGCTGACAGGGGGGGGTTGGCAGGGTTGGGGGTGGTGTGTGTGCTAGTGCTACAGAGAGAGAGAGAGAGAGAGAGAGAGAGCGCGAGCGAGTCTGCTCGTGTAGCTGAGAAGGGAGTCTGGGTGTTTTGTGTCAGTGTTATTCAATGTTTTTACATTAGTTTACTATTACACTGTGCATTCTATGGTGTAATTAACTATATTTGTGCTTAATCTTTACATATATTTACATATTTACATACAGTTCGTACGGTCTGGAATGGATTAATTGTATTTACATACAATCCTATGGGGGAAACTGCTTCAGTTCACGACCAACTCAGTTTACGACCAAAGTTCTGTAACGAATTATGGTCGTGAACCGAGGTTCCACTGTATCAGGTATTTTGAGTTGTGAATATGAACTAAAAAAAGATACATTAATAAATATAGAGTAAATATAAAAACCCATTTGTATGTTTAGTTTTTCAGCACTTGGTAGACTCTCTTCGCCTATCTACCTTTGTTTGCATTGCTTCACTGTTAAACAATGTTTTTAAAGCAAAAGTGATTGGTCAGCAACAATATGCTGATCTTGTATGATGACCTAGTCAGTTTCCCGATCAGATAGATAGATACTTTATTAATCCCAAGGGGAAATTCACAACGATCAGTGCAGTTTTATTTTCAAAAACCGGGAGTGGTCTCTCCTAGACTTTCTTGTATACTCAGATATGGGGATGGATATTTGAGGAGTAAACCGCAAGACAATGATTATATTTTTATATTATGTAAGTACATAACCATCAACAACAAATCAAATCAAATTAATAATATAGTGAACAATTACTATAAAAGTTGAATAAATCGGGCTCGGCTACATGAAAAAAAAAAAATCGAGTATGTGTTCAGGTAAAGTACCACTTCGGGAGATGGATTTGGCCCAAAAGTTAATACACATCTACAATTGTGGTGTAACAACCAAGCCACATGCCAAATTTCATCCATCTATCTAGTTGCGTTTCTGACTTATCGTGTTTACATACACAGACACACACAATTACAAAAAACTGTATTTTTGGACTCTGGGATGTCCATAACGCCAAGATTCATCAAAATATCGAGGTTGAATGTTTTCATAATTACTATACTTTCTCTATACTTCTTAAATGAGAAAGTAAAAACGATTTCTCCAGTGCAAAGTGGCAGGTGAATTGCTATCAACAAAAAGTAGTCACCTGAGAAATAAACTGAAACGTTAACTCACTCTTGATTGTTCTGTCCATATGGTAAACATTTTGTTGACCAGCACACTCTGATTTCAGCCGTTTGAATTACATCTTGATATACAGCAGGTGCAAAGAAAGGTGGCTCGTAAATTGCTTTCTATAACACATGCTTTACGCGTGTATTCAGCTTGCTCTGTTACCACAAATGCTGTATGAACAGCCGCCCTCCGTCCCCAGCCACCGTTCACTGGATGAATATGTGTGGGCAACTCGTAGTGGATAACTTTCTGTTTTAGAGTTAAAACATACAAGGATTAAAGACTAACGGCAAGTATATTCATTCAAAAACGAAAACCCAAAATATTTTAGTAAACTATTATTTTATTTCAGTTAGTCTTTCCAGCTACTTTGATAGTTTCATTTAATTTTAGCTTTTCATTTCGGTTTTGTTAATTATTTTATTTCAGTTTCCGAAAATGTTTTTTTAATAACAGTTTCAGTTTTGATTTTAACCTTGTTTCCCATTGCTATGAACTGGAAGATTATTTGGGCTCATCCAATGTGAGAGATGGACATCTAGGATGGAACTCCGATGGCAGCAGTGTTATCTAGGTTTGTTTTTTAGCTATATCTCTGAGATATCCCATATTTAGTCAACCTGGGAGGATTGAACTACAAGTATTTTTAAAAACATAAGCAGGAAACCAAGGGGTCAGAAAGAGAAGGAAAAAGTGTTGAAGTCTCAAAGTCTAAGTTGGCCTCAAGTTCAAGATACAGCCTACCAGAGACTGTGTTGGAAGAGACAAGCAAAAGAATGGATCAGCCAGGACCTCACACTGAAGCAACTGCGCTGGTTGACGATAATTGTGGAAGAAAAACAGCAAGTGAGGCAGGTAACAACAAATAATTGATCTTAGGTGGGATATTGGAACCAAGCAAGGCCACTTTATCGCCTCTGTCAACTATTACCAACACCCCCTGTGAGTCAGCTGAATCCATTCCAACAGGTTACGTATCTCTGCTCTTGGAGGATGGAAAAGATCAAAACAAGCTATCTGAGCTGAACGCAATGATTAGCGTACTTGTGGGAAAAATAGGTGATACTCACAAAAGAATAGAGAGAATTGATATTAGAATAGACAGCAGAATCGACAGCAGATTTGACTTGTTACTTCAGGAAATAAAAGATCCAGAGGTATGTTTAAACAATAAATCTAATGTAAACCTTAATAAAATTCCAGCAAGTATCACTGAAAAAAGTACAGGAAAATATGAGCAAAATTGAGAAATACAATAAGAAAACTCAGCGATCACCTGGAAGATGTTAAATGTTTACATCTCATATTGAAGTAGTTGAACAATTGACATCGGTCATTGACAAAAACCCAACTGATACAGAATCCAAATGCAAGGTGCACAGTGATGGATGAAGGATATAGAAGGACAATTATCAGAATTTAAGGTCACCCAGAAATCTGTGAAAGTCTGAACCCAGTGAAATTCATAGCTGAATTACTTTCTAAAATAACCAGAAAAGATTTCAAATTGGATTCTGAAATCGCTGCAGCTTATCACACACATGGTTTGAATGCCTCAAAACCAAGAAGCTTGATTGTCCAAATTGACAAACTACTTGCCAAAGAAAATTTGATTTGGATTCTCAGATAGAATGAGGAGACTATCTTTGAAAATAACCGCATTTGTATTTTCCCAGACTTCTCCCTTCCAACAGCTACTAAATTGCTGCATTCTACAGCATTAAAGAGTGTTTACAAAGTCAATCCCAGCTAACACAGGGCACAAGGCAGGAACCAATCCTGGGCAGGGTGCCAACCCACCGCAGGACACACACAAACACACCCACACACCAAGCACACACTAGGGCCAAATTAGAATCGCCAATCCACCTAACCTGCATGTCTTTGGACTGTTGGGGGAAACCGGAGCACCTGGAGGAAACCCAAGCAGACACGGGGAGAACATGCAAACTCCACGCAGGGAGGACCCGGGAAGCGAACCCAAGTCTCCTAACTGTGAGGCAGCAGTGCTACCACTGCGCCACCGTGCCGCCCACTACCGTTACTTAACAATACAAAATGTCCCCACAAGTTCAGAAGAAGCGTCCCTCTGACCAAACAGTGAATTTTCTTGGCTGGAATGTCAAGTGTCTTAATCATGATCTAAAGAGAAAAAAAGTATTCTCTCATCTATTAGGCCTAAATGCCAAAACTACATTTTTACAGGGGACTCACTTAATAAGAAAGAACCAATTTTGGTTGAAAAGAGATTGGGCTGACCAAATCTTTCAATCCAGCTATACAAAGGAAACTAAAGATGTGGGACTCTTAATACACAAAACAATCTCTTTTGTAGGACGTAGTACCTGCGATGTGTCATGGTGATGGGTAGTCTATTTAAATCTAAAGTTATTTTGGTAAATATCTATGCACCAAATGTGGATGATAGAGGCTTTATTCAAAATGTATTTGCATCTATTGATAATATGAATATTCATAAAATTTTAATGGCAGGAGACTTAAATTGTGTTTTAATATTTATTTATTTATTAATTTTATTACAATCAATACATAGCAATCAAGTTTTACAAAAAAAAAGAATTATGCTAAGAACAGATCGATCCCCACCCTTGAGAGAGAGAGCAAGCCAAACGGTGTAAAATTTAAGGCTTTTAAAAATACCTAAATCAACAAATTCTATGTGCTTTATGAAATCATTTCAGAATATTACTGATTAGATCCTGCCATGTTTTGAAAAAAGTCTGCACAGATCCTCTAACTGAGTATTTGATTTTTTCCAATTTTAAATAATATAACACATCAGTTTCCCACTGACTTAAAAGAGGAGAGTTTGGGTTCTTCCAGTTTATCAGAATAAGTCTGCGTGCCAACAGTGTAGTGAATGCAATCACAATTTGTTTGTCTTTCTCCACTTTAAGACCCTCTGGAAGAACCCCAAACACAGCTGTTAATGGGTTAGGAGGGATTGTGAGTCCAAGACTGTCTGAGAGGTAATTAAAAATTTTTGTCCAGAATAATGTTAATTTGGAGCAGGCCCAGAACATGTGACCTAGTGAGGCTGGGGCTTGGTTGCAACGTTCGCAGGTTGGATCATGCCCTGGAAACATTTTGGAGAGTTTTAGTCGAGACAGATGTGCTCGATATATAATTTTGAGTTGTATAATTGTATGCTTTGCATATGGAGCTTGAGTGAATTCTCTGCATTGCTACTTTCCACTCCTTTTCTGATATATTAATTGAGAGGTCATTTTCCCAGTGTCCTCTTGGATCTTTGAAAGGAAGGGATTGTAAAAGGATTTTATATATTGTAGAGATGGAGTCTAACTCCTTGAAATTGAGCAATAATTTTTCCAGCGTGGATGAGGGTGCAAGATGAGGAAAATCTGGAAGGTTCTGTTTAACAAAGTTCCTGATTTGAAGATAGTGAAAGAAATTTGTAGCTGGAATGTTAAATTTGGAACGTAATTGTTCATAGGATGCAAAGACGTTGTCTATATAAAGATCTCTAAGCAAGTTAATTCCAAATTTTTTCCAGATATTAAAACTGCATATGTTTGTGAGGGTTGAAAGAGGTGGTTCTTTTGCAGGTGCCACAGAAAGAAGCTTCTCCGTCTTAAAATGCTTTCTACATTGGTTCCAGATTCTAAGTGAGTGGAGCACAATTGGGTTATTAGTGTATTGCCGATAACGTGTGTTTATTGGAGCACAAAGCAAGGAATACAAAGAAGTACTGCAGGATTTTACTTCTATTGCGGTCCATGCCTGTGTATGTTCTTCTATTTGTGTCCAGGTTCTTATCGACTGTATATTTGCCCAGTAATAAAACTGGAAGTTAGGTAGAGCCATGCCGCCTTCTGCCTTTTGTCTTTGTAGGGTCGCTCTTTTGATGCGTGGATGTTTAGAATTCCAAATAAATGAGGTTATTGTTGAATCTAATTGCTTAAAGAACGATTTATTAATGTATATTGGTATGTTTTGAAATAAAAAGGAGCTTAGGAAGAATATTCATCTTAACAGTGTTAATTCTTCCAGCTAGTGTGAGATGAAGGGTTGACCATCTATGCAAGTCTTGTTTAATTTTTTCCATACAGACGATAAATTTTGTTGATAAAGAGCTTTATGTTTACTTGTGATGTTTACCCCGAGGTATTTAAACTGTTCTGCAATGATAAAAGGAAGGGTGTCTAATCTAATATTATATGCTTGCGAATTCACCGGAAAGAGTACACTTTTATTCAGATTAATTCTGAGACCAGAGAGCTTTTGAAATTCTGTGAGTGCTGCTAAGACTGCAGGCACAGAATTTTCTGGGTCCGATATATACAGTACCATGTCATCTGCATATAATGAGATTTTCTGTTCCAGTCCTTCTCTGCTAATCCCCTTTATCTGATCAGTATTTCGACAATGTATTGCCAGTGGTTCAATGGCAATTGCAAACAGCAGTGGTGACAAAGGGCATCCTTGTCTTGTGCCACGCTCTAGTTTAAAGTAGTCTGAGCAAATGTTATTGATGCAAACTGAAGCTTCTGGGTTAGTATACAGTAATTTAATCCATGCACAAATGTTCGGCCAAACCCAAACTTCTCCAAAATAGTAAAAGGTATTTCCATTCAATCATGTCGAATGCTTTTTCTGCATCCAATGATAATAATATTTCTGGGGTGTTTGATTTAGTTGGTGAGTATATTACATTAAACAGGCGTCAAGATTTGAAGATAAGTGTCGGCCCCTAATAAATCCAGTTTGGTCTTGTGATATTATTGAGGGAGCACTTTCTCCATCCTTCTAGCTATGATTTTAGAGAGTATTTTAACGTCGTTATTCAGAAGTGAAATTGGTCTGTATGATGCACATTGTAATAAGTCCTTATTTTGTTTTGGAAAGACAGTGATTAGTGCTTGGCGAAAGGTTTGTGGAAGAGATTGGTTATCTCTGGCTTCTGTAAATGTTGCTAATAGGAGGGAGCTAGCTGAGCGGAGAATTTCTTGTAAAACTCTGCAGGGTAGCCATCAGGGCCTGCTGCTTTTCCACCTTGGAGTGACTTTATAGCATCCAGTAATTCTGATAATGACAGAGGTTTATCGAGCTCCTCCACACTAATAGCGCCAATTTGTGGTATCTGTAATTTATCCAGAAATGCATTAGATTGTATATTGTCTTCTTTAAACTCAGTAGTATATAGGGATTTATAGTAGTCTCTAAAAGTGTACATTATATTTTTGTGTTCGATGATTTTATCTCCATTCGTGTTAGTAATTACCGAGATTGCGTATGCACTTCTTGCTTGTGAATTTGTTGCGCTAAAAGCTTATTAGCTTTCTCCATGTTCATAATAATGATGTCTGGATTTGTAAATTAGTTGTTCGGTTTCTTTAGTTGTCAAGAGGTTTAATTCTGAATGTAGAGCCTGCCTCCTCTTATGTAGAGTCTCGCTTGGTAGTCTGGCATGTTCTTCATCTATTTTAGTAATTTCGCTTTTATCTCTGCTACTTTCTTCGCTTCGGATTTATTTCTGTGGGAAAGATATGAGATAATCTGTCCTCTTAAGAAGGCCTTAAGAGTTTCCCAGAGTATTCCTGCAGAGATCTCAGGGGATGTATTTGTCTCTAGAAAGAATTCAATTTGTTTGGATATAAATTCAGTACAATTCTCGCCAGCTAATAGAAGCGGATTGAGACGCCATCTGCGGGTGAGTGTATGGGGCTTAGTAATTTCAGCTCCAAGATCATCGGAGCATGGTCTGAAATAACAATAGCATCGTATTTACAAGATTTAATCTTAGGCAAGAAGTTATTATCTATAAAGAAGTAATCAATCCTTGAGTAGCAATGATGTACTGGTGAGTAGAAAGAATATGTTCTTGAATTTGGGTTTAAAAACCTCCAGGGATCTGATAAGTTGTGATCAGTTATAAACTTTGTAATTATCTTTGCGGTGTTAGTTGCCGCCCCTGTGGAGGAAGTCTTATCTAAAAGTGGATTTAGAACACAATTAAAGTCCCCAGCCATTATAAGTTTATGAGTGTTCAGATTGGGAATGGATGCAAATAAATTTTGTATAAATTCCTTATCATCAACATTAGGTGCATAAACATTTATCAAAATCATTTTACAGTTAGATAAGTCTCCCATGACCATCACATATCTCCCTTCAGGATCCAATACTACATCTGATGCTACAAATGGTACTGTTCTATGTATGAGAATTCCCACCCCTCTAGTTTTCTTTGTAAAACTAGAATGGAACATTTGGCCAGTCCAGTCTTTTGCAGCCGGAACTGATCCTTACTTAGTAAGTGGGTTTCCTGTAAAAATACTATTTTAGCATTTAGACCTGTTAGGTGAGAAAGTACTTTCTTTCTCTTTAATTCGTGATTCAGGCCTTTAACATTCCAGCTTACGGTTAACTGTCCCATCATGGAGACACTGATTCTGAGTTTTTGGTGTCATATTATAGTCTTAACTGGAAGTGAAATAGTTTAGGTCTTAATTTCCTATTCCCCCAAGAGTTGTTGCCATGCAGCTTATTATTACGTTGATAGTTATAATTATAAAGATTGAGATGATAGATTAGATATAGATCAAGCCTGCTCTCTTTCTCTTCCCCTTAACCCCCACCCTCCCTTTTTGCCTCCCCAGGTGAGGCTAAAACCCACTTCATGCAGTCCCAGTCCTCTGACATACCCAGAGACAGAGCACGCCCAAAGCACATCAAGCCCCCATGCAGTGGCGCTTTAAGGTTAAAAGATAGAGATATCTGTTACCAATATAGTCTTTAAAAGAGGAAAAAAAAAAAAAAAAAAAAAAGAATTTTGCACTTAATATATATACATATATATATATATATATATATATATATATATATATATATATATATATATATATATATATATATATATATATACATACATACATACATATAATCTTCATCAATTTTAGTGCATTAAGATGATATCCCCAGATAATAAACCCAGGTGATGGTGTTAAAGATGTGTCCAAAACAAGCATAACAAGTCTTAATGCAGTAATAGCAATAACAGCAAACCAAGGGTATGATATTGAACAGTCTCATTTAGGGTACACATGAAATAATTAGAAAAGAAAAAAAAAGGAGGAAAACGTAATTAAGCACAATAAAACACAAACATTTAGCCCTAGTAATACTAAGTAATGATAAGTAATAAGTAAGTAATAATAATATAAGAATATGAGAATATATGCTGATAAAAACCCGTATTTTAAAACAAATAGATCAGACAGTAGATTATTAATCCTAGCTTTATCATTTACCGCCATGACTCACAATTATGTATCAGAATAGTCCCGGATCAGCTTTCTTAACTCATTTTCTGCCTCCTCCTTGCTAGCGAAAACATAGAAATGACCCTGCCATTCCACTTTCAGTTTTGCCGGATACAGGAGGCCGATTTGACATTGGCTTGCCGTGCCGCTGTTTAATATTATAGAAGGCGGCGCTTGATAGCTGTTGCTGGAGAGAAGTCAGGGAAGACGAATTTGGCAATCTTCATATATAATATCTTCCTTTTTTTCCTGAGGAGTTCCATCACCTCTAACTTAAATGATAATCGCTCAAAACGGACTATAAAAGATCTTGGTCGGGTCTGACGGTGTTTGATCAGCGACGCTGTAAGCCGCTGCTATCTCAGATTCTGCTTTAAAGTCGCCCCGATTATTTTAGAAAAAGTTCAGTTGCGAATTTCACGGGTTTAAACTTTCTCGATTCTCCGCAAGCCTTCAATTCTGACATTATACCTTCTATTCCCATCTTCTAAAGCAGCCAGTCTGTCTCCAAGTTTTTCTCCGAGTTTTTACATTCAACTGACATTTACTGCTCTTTCCTCGGCACTGGCAGCTAGATGTTCGCTATTTCGATCCGATTCGTGAATGTCTCACTAAGATGCTCCAATCGATCAGCTCAGTTTAGCCGAGTTTTTCTCAATGCGCTCTTCAATTTTACCCAGCACCTGTCGAAGTTCAGCTGTACCTCTTGACGAGCCTTTCATTTGCCTGTTGGATTTCCTGTCGCAGACATTCATTGGCCTGTTTCATCTCCTGTTTCAGTCTCTCATGTGCCTTTGCCGTTGCTTTCTCATTAGCCTTCTCGCTTTTCTTTATATCTTGCCTGAGGTCAGCGAGCAACACTTTCAGTTCAGATAGCTCAAATGTGCCTTCTTGTACCGTAGATGAAGCAGCAGACTCTGCTGAAGCCGGTGTCCCCGCTGCTCCAGTCCCGCGTGATTGCGTAACTGAAGCCGCGGACCTCCCGGCCTTTTCCAGTTTCAGGTAATCCTCTCCAATCGGCGAGCTATCCACATCTGCACTCACGATCGCACCTTCGCTCCCTTTTCGCTCTCAGCAGGCGACGATGTAGCGGACCGTGGTCCCGAGGAGTCTGTACTTTCGCCCATCTGATCCAGGTCTGTCTCTGAGAGGCCGTATCTCGAACTAGGGCTTGCTGATCGCAGCTTGGATGTAGCTTTAGTCTTCGATTCTTTCGGACCCCCCTTCTTGTTGGCCATGTTTATATGTGTTTACATATACTGTAGCGGTCCCTCTCGGGTTGAATAAATACAGGATATCTCAGAATAATAAGCAAATAATATGAAAAATAGCACCACTGCTAGCGGAGCTCCACTTCAGACGTCCATCTCTCGCATCGGACGAGACCAAAAAAATTGTGTTTTAAATCCAGACCTGGATAGGTCTTCAACTAGAGTGACATTAACATATAATACTACAAACATAACTACGCAGTTTGTAATGGATTATAATTTATCAGACCCATAGATATGGAGATTTGATCATGGACCTTCAATCACTCTGTCCTACACGTTTGTTTCATAGCTGGCATCTTAACCCCCTCTAATTAGCTGATAAGCATTGCACAGAATTCATCTCTGAGCAAACTGATTATTTTTTAGAGACAAATTCATCCTCAGAGGTCTCTGCAGGAGTACTCTGGGAAACTCTGAAAGCCTTTTTAAGAGAACAGATTATTTTATATCTCTCCAACAAAAATAAACTGGAAACCAAGAAGGCGTCCAAGGTAATTAGCGAAATCACAAGGATAGATTAAGAATATCTCAGGGCTCCACATTAGGCACTTTATAAGCAAAGACAGTTTTTGACATCAGAATTTAACCTCTTGACAACAAAACAAATGGAACAGATCATGTTTAAATTGTGACATTATTACAATGAACATGGAGAGAAGGCTAATAACATGTTAGCTCAACAAATCCATAAGCAGGAAGTTCACAACGCAATAACAAAAATTACACAGATGGAGATAAAATTATTGACAATACAAACATAAACCACATATTTAGAGTATACAATAAGCCATAATATTCTACTCAGTTTAAGGAATATACGACACAATCTAATTCGTTTTTGACACATTACAAATACCACTGCTACATACTCATAGTGCAAAGAAAGCAGACAAACCTCCAACACCTCCAATAATGTGAATTTCCCCTTGGGATTAATAAAGTATCTATCTATCTAACACTCTCAGAATTACTAGTTCCTATAAACTGACACAAAAGTGGGAAAGCAGCAGGCCCTGATGGCTACCCAGTGGGATTTTATAAAAAAAACTTTCAAATAATCTAGCTCCACTTTTATTATAAAGATTTACAGAAACTAGAGACAACACAACACTCTCAGAATTACTAGTTCATATAAACTGACACAAAAGTGGGAAAGCAGCAGACCCTGATGGCTACCCAGTGGGATTTTATAAAAAAAACTTTCAAATAATCTAGCTCCACTTTTATTAGAAAAACTAGCAAAATACCCGCGCTTCGCAGCGGAGAAGTAGTGTGTTAAAGAAGTAATGAAAAAGAAAAGTAAACATTTTGAAAATAACGTAACATGATTGTCAATGTAATTGCTTTGTCACTGTTGTGAGTGATGAGTGTTGCTGTCATATATATATATATATATATATATATATATATATATATATATATATATATATATATATATATGTATATACTGCTCAAAAGAATTAAAGGAATACTTTTTAATCAGAGTATAGCATAAAGTCAATGAAACTTGTGGGATATTAATCTGGTCAGTTAAGTAGCAGAGGGGGTTGTTAATCAGTTTCAGCTGCTGTGGTGTTAATGAAATTAACAACAGATGCAGTAGAGGGGCAACAATGAGATGACCCCCAAAACAGGAATGGTTTAACAGGTGGAGGCCACTGACATTTTTCCCTCCTCATCTTTTCTGACTGTTTCTTCACTAGTTTTGCATTTGGCTACAGTCAGTGTCACTACTGGTAGCATGAGGCGATACCTGGACCCTACAGAGGTTGCACAGGTAGTCCAACTTCTCCAGGATGGCACATCAATACGTGTCATTGCCAGAAGGTTTGCTGTGTCTCCCTGCACAGTCTCAAGGGCATGGAGGAGATTCTAGGAGACAAGCAGTTACTCTAGGAGAGCTGTAGAGGGCCATAGAAGGTCCATAACCCATCAGCAGGACCAGTATCTGCTCCTTTGGGCAGGAGGAACAGGATGAGCACTGCCAGAGCCTTACAAAATGACCTCCAGCAGGCCACTGGTGTGAATGTCTCTGACCAAACAACCAGAAAGACTTCATGAGGGTGACCCAAGGGCCCCATGTCCTCTAATGGGCCCTGAGCTCACTGCCCAGCAGCATGCAGCTCGATTGGCATTCGCCATAGAATACCATAATTGGCACATGCACCACTGGTGTTCTGTGTTTTTTTACAGATGAGAGCAGGTTCACCCTGAGCACGTGACAGAAGTGAAAGGGTCTGGAGAAGCCATGGAGAACATTATGCTGCCTGTAACATCATTCAGCATGAGCAGTTTGGTGGTGGGTTAATGATTGTCTGGGAGGCATATCCATGGAGGGTCACACAGACTGCTACAGGCTTGACAAAGGCACCTTGGCTGCCATTAGGTATCAGGATGAAATCCTTGGACCCATTGTCAGACCCTATGCTGGTACAGTGGCTCCTGGTGCACGACAATTCCTGGCCTCATGTGGTGAGAGTATACAGGCAGTTCCTGGAGGATGAAGGAATTGATACCATTGACTGGCCACCACACTTTCCTGACCTAAATCCAATAGAACACCTCTGGGACATAATGTTTTGGTCCATCCAATGCCACCAGGTTGCACCTCAGACTGTCCAGGAGCTCAGTGATGCCCTGGTCCAGATCTGGGAGGAGATCCCCACAACACCATCTGTCATCTCATTAGAAGCATGCACCGATGTTGTCAGGCATGTATACAAGAACACAGGGGCCATACAAAGTGCTGCGTACAATTTTGAGTTGCTGCAATTAAATTTTGGCAAAATGCACTAGCCTGCCACATAATTTTTTCACTCTGATTTTTGGGGCGTCTTTGAATTCAGGGCTCTGTAGGTTGATCATTTTCATTTCCATCAAACGATGTGGCATCCTTTCGTTCCTAACACATTACCCAGTCTATATTAGTATAGATATCCAGGAGGATTTCTTTTTCCCATTGAGATCTGATGTGTTTTCAAAGTGTTCCTTTAATATTTTTGAGCAGTTTATATATATATATATATATATATATATATATATATATATATATATATATATATATATATATATATATATATACACTAGAAAATACCAGCTTACAGCGGATAAGTAGTGTGTTAAAGTAATCAAAAGAAAAGGAAACATTTTGAAAATAACATAACATGATTGTCAATGTAATTGTTTTGTCACTGTTCTGAGTGTTTCTGTCATATATATATATATATATATATATATATATATATATATATATATATATATATATATATATATATATACACACATATATACAGTCTTTGGGGTGCGAGCAACTGACTGTTGCTGGGGGTGCCAGAATCAATGAAGGAAGAAAAATGAAAAACATTATTTGTACAAAATCTTAATTTATTTATCCATTCCTAAATAATTAAATTGGCAGGCTATTTCGTATCAGTGCAATACGCTGCTTGTTAAAACGGATGACTCCCGCTCTTACGTGCAAGTGTTCGTGGATATTATGAACTATCGTTTCTGTTCAAGTTCTATTTAAATTTTAAATAGAAGGAATTTTTATTAAGTCAACAGAATATTATTCCAGAATAAATCAACTCAAACCTTAAATAACTTATATTTTGCTCTCCATAAAAATATATCCTGTCTAAATTATACAAGTTAGAAATAAAGTAAACGTTAAAAGAACAAAGATTCAAATTTCTTTACTCTTATGTAATTTTACATAAAAAATAAACTTAAATTTGAAATATCCCAAAAGATTTTGCTCTCCATAAAAATATATCCTGTCAAAATTATACAAATTCAAATATGAACATGCTGCATAACAAAACCTGGAAATATCAATAAAATTTGTTCTTTTCAGCAATAACAAATCAAATCATTCAGTTGTCTTTGGTCATATGTCATGTTATTAGAGCTGGACACCTGGTATCTTTTTTTGGCAACAAGTTCGTTTATGTTTGGTGTGAGGTTCTGTGTTGTGGAGATTGTCCGGATGGACAGCAGGTGCTCATCATTGAGGCGACTCCTGTGTGCTGTTTTGTTAGTCTTCATGACTGAGAAGAGCTTCTCACACAGATATGTGCTACCAAACATGCACAAGGTTCGAGCCACATGTATACGAAGCTGGAGCATTTCTGCGGGAATGGAGTGAATAAACTGTGCGGGCACTGCAGTATCATACTTTGCCTTCAGTGTGCTATTACACTGCAGCTCAATGACCTCCATCTGAATCTGCACAGGTGCAGTTTCCACATCGACGGCAAATTTCCTAAGGAGGTATTCCAAAGTGTCATGAAATAGTTGTATCAATTTCTTCGATTCAGGGAGACTGAGATCTGAACTCCATGTCCTATACTCACATTGTGACTTGTAGGGTAACAGAGAAAAGTTGTGCAATTTCTTGTTTTTTTTTTTTTCTTCAACGACATGGAGTTGGACAGTGCAATGCTTCATTAATACAAGTTACTGTCTTTAGTGGAAACAATTGGACCTAAATCAGCAGGTTTGGAGAGGTGCTTATCCTGCTTAAAACATACAAACATACAAATGCAATACAATTGGTCAAAACCATTTAAGCAACCTTGCTCTGCTGGCCATTGAGAGGAAAGTGGTCAATCTCTGGAAAAGATTCCCGCAGACAGACATACATACATACACACACACACATATACATGCCAGTCCAAACATTTTAGAACACCTCAGCTTTTCAAATTTAATCAGCTGAAATGCAATAAATTGCCTAAAATGGTGAAAAGGTAACCATAAAACTTCCACAGGTTTAAATTTTAAAGTTTACGTTAGCAAAAAAAAATGAAAAAAGGAAATGTCAGAATATTACAAATGGGCCTTCTTCAGGGAACAATAGGCTACAACCTACAAATCTTCTGCAGCAATTAAAGTAAATTAAGCCTTGCAAGCTGAAGCAAACAATTTGCAGAGGTGCCCCAACTTCTGCTGATTATTTTAAAAACCTCTGTTTGTCTTAAAGCAGAGTTGGAACAGACGGTGTTACTACACTCTCTGCAAAAACTACTCGGACATTATTACACTGCCATAGAACAAATAAACAATGGCAAATAAAATTGAGATATTTCTGCAGATACAATGCACAAGCACAGAGCATGTAAATATTCTCTGTATTCATGAGAATATTAAGGAGTATGAAACTTTAAAGTTTGGACTGGCACTGGTATTGGCATTTCATGTTGGACTCTTCACCCTGGCCTTTCTTAGTTAGGAAGAGGAATGCCATATTCCTGTGTTCCTTGGCCACCTGCAAAGCACCTCTTTGAGTACAAAGGCAGGGTCTCGCCGCTGCCAGGGTCTATCAGGAAGCCAGCTTGGAGATTAAACTGGATTTCTCCAATGAGAATGAGTATGATCTCTCACCCAATTTTCCTGGACAGCTGGAAGACTCTTTGCAACAGGCGCTTGCACCTTCAACCTTCTCAGATGAGGCTGCTGCTTCGGACTCTGGGGAAACTCCACACTTTTTAATTAAGAATGGCTTCTTGTATCAGACTGACTGAACAGTTGGTGGTCCCAAGCGTTTACAGAGAGACAGTGTTGAAAATTGCCCACACACTTCTTGGGGTGGAGAAGATGAGGGATTGCATTTCGAAACAGTATTATAGGCTGAATATGGGCAGAGATATGAGGCAGATTTATAAATTTTAAATTGACTGTCAAGTTGTTTCTGCCCATAGATCCACTAGGGCTCCCCCCTTTCGGTGATGCCTATTTTGGATGTCCCTTCCCAGAGAGTTGGTTTAGACATTGTTGGTCCACTTCCCAAGAGTAAGAATGGTTATCAGTATATGCTTATGTTGGTTGATACGAAACAAGATATCCCAAGGTGGCTGCTTTGCAGAAGGATAACGCACAGGCCTTGCAAAGGTGCTTTTGGAGTTTATCACTCATATTGGCATTTCACGCGAGATTTTAACTGACCAGTGTATGCCCTTTACCTCCTGTGTAATAAAACATCTATGTAAGACCCCTACAAATAAATAATTGAGCACCACTATTTATCATCCTCAAACGAATGGCCTGACTTAATCGTTTTTACCGTATTTTGTTTGGGATACACACATTCTTGAACAGAATTGCAAGTCTTGTTTCACTATGGCTTACAAAATCTGTTTAACATTTTCACCTAGGATTAACAGAGTTTACAAATTTCTGCTAATGCCACAACATAGTAGTGGGCAGTGATGTGTTTCACAGTCTAGTTTACAGAGTCTCATGAGAAGGAAGAGGAGTGCAAAAGGAGGCAAACATATATTGCAGAAGACAAAACTGCAGTTTTAAACTGCCTGATAGAAAATT
Source organism: Polypterus senegalus (assembly GCF_016835505.1). Classification (NCBI taxonomy): domain Eukaryota; kingdom Metazoa; phylum Chordata; class Cladistia; order Polypteriformes; family Polypteridae; genus Polypterus; species Polypterus senegalus. Next base: position 67,967,202 of record NC_053159.1, on the reverse strand, counting down.
TTAAGCAAATGGCCCAATGACTTTTGGTGATGTGATCGAAAGTGTGAGCAAAGATAAACTCTACACCGTCAACCAGTATAAAGTAAAAGAATTTGTCAGTTATACATTAACAAAGGCATGTAGATGACACTTTTAAGCGGTTTGGTACCAAGGATGTACACTTTCTGCTAAGGATGCTCAGATTGGTTAGTTTTAGGGCTGAAATTGATAACAGATTTCATAAGAATTGTTTGAATGCAATATGAAGTCCCATTTTTTATATATCCTTTTACATTTTACTTTACACTTATGACATTAAGCTTCTTATTTTGTTTTATATTAAAGTGGTATTTTTATAAACAAACTACAGACTACAGGTGTTACCTCGAGTGCTGTACTACTTTGCATAAGGAGCACTATACCAAAAAAAAAGTTTTTAACAAAGACCTAATTACTAATCACCAATCAAGGTAAGTTGATTGAAAACCAGCCAATTTAGATTGATAGATTAATGATCAAGCATCACTATTTTCTGCACATACAATACAAAAAATACATGAGTTACAGGTGCCGGTCATAAAATTAGAATATCATGACAAAGTTGATTTATTTCAGTAATTCCATTCAAAAACTGAAACTTATATATTAGATTCATTCTTTACACACAGACTGATGTATTTCAAATGTTTATTTCTTTGAATTTTGATGATTAAAACTGACAACTAATGAAAGTCCCAAATTCATTATCTCGGAAAATTAGAATATTGTGAAAAGGTTCAATATTGAAGACACCTGGTGCCACACTCTAATCAGCTAATTAACTCAAAACACCTGCAAAAGCCTTTAAATGGTCTCTCAGTCTAGTTCTGTAGGCTGCACAATCATGGGGAAGACTGCTGACTTGACAGTTGTCCAAAAGACGACCATTGACACCTTGCACAAGGAGGGCAAGACACAAAAGGTCATTGCTAAAGACGCTGGCTGTTCACAGAGCTCTGTGTCCAAGCACATTAATAGAGAGGCAGAGAGTGGACTGCAGCTGGAGTCAGTGCTTCAAAAACCACCACGCACAGACGTATGCAAGACATGGGTTTCAGCTGCCGAATTCCTCGTGTCAAGCCACTCTTAAACAAGAGACAGTGTCAGAAGCGTCTCGCCTGGGCTAAAGACAAAACTGCTGCTGTGTGGTCCAAAGTTATGTTCTCTGATGGAAGTAAATTTTGCATTTCCTTTGGAAATCAAGGTCCCAGAGTCTGGAGGAAGAGAGGAGAGGCACAGAATTCACGTTGCTTGAGGTCCAGTGTAAAGTTTCCACAGTCAGTGATGGTTTGGGGTGCCATGTCATCTGATGGTGTTGGTCCATTGTGTTTTCTGAGGTCCAAGGTTAATGCAGCCATCTACCAGGAAGTTTTAGAGCACTTCATGCTTCCTGCTGCTGGCGAACTTTATGGAGATGCAGATTTAATTTTCCAACAGGACCTGGCACCTGCACACAGTGCCAAAGCTACCAGTACTTGGTTTAAAGACCATGGTATCCCTGTTCTTGATTGGCCAGCAAACTCGCCTGACCTTAATCCCATAGAAAATCTATGGGGTACTGTGAAGAGGAAGATGCAATATGCCAGACCCAACAATTCAGAAGAGCTGAAGGCCACTATCAGAGCAACATTGGCTCTCATAAGACCTGAGCAGTGCCACAGACTGATCGACTCCATGCCACACCGCATTGCTGCAGTAATCCAGGCCAAAGGAGCTCCAACTAAGTATTGAGTGCTGTACATGCTCATACTTTTCATGTTCATACCTTTCAGTTGGCCAACATTTCTAAAAATCATTTTTTTGCATTGGTCTTAATGGATATTCTAATTTTCCGAAATACTGAATTTGGGACTTTCATTAGTTGTCAGTTATAATCATCAAAATTAAAAAAAATAAACATTAGAACTACACCAGTCTTTGTGTAATGAATGAATCTAATATACAAGTTTCACTTTTTGAATGGAATTACTGAAATAAATCAACTTTGTCATGATATTCTAATTTTATAACCGGCACCTGTATATTATAATTAAGAATATGTACTTGGCAATTAGTTACATTTTAATGTATTTTGTTTCTCCACTGTTGTATAAAACTACACCTAAATAATTCAGCTAGCTAAGTTTGTTTGATCATACCCATGAAAAGATCAATGTACAGCACATTGGAAGTGATTATAAAATCATAAGCAGGTAAAACAAGCCAAAGGTGAATAAGTCCATGCCAGGTAATTTATTCAAATTATTTTTTGCATTTACAGTTGAACAATGAAAAGGACAGAAAACTTTACGAAAGAGTCCATCAGAATAAAAGTACAAAACAGAATTACAGATTTCACTAGTGTTTCTTTGTTCTTTAATTGCTCCTTTAGCATTAAATTTATAACAATTGATTTTTTATGTGGAAATATACTGTATACTTTTCATAAATGCAATTCTGATAAAAGTTTAGTGTGTTAAAACAGAACCATTTAATTCAAAATAGCCTTTACAAAGTTCCTGGAAGCCATCCACTAAGCTGTTTATTGTGGGGAAAATGCACCATCCAGTGGGGAAAAGCCAACACTACCACTTAAGATCATCCTTTGAAGGAACACCACAAGCAAAAAAAAAAATAAATAAATAATTTTTTTAAAATTTATATTAGATAGAGAGAGATAGATATAGATGTATACTGTAGATATGTACATCCGTTGTTTTGTTGGAAGTGATGGCCAAGGCTAGTTTAGTTATTATATGGCAGTGATCCTGTCATATGTTTGGACTCTTAACTTTCTGGAAATAATAATTTAACCATATTTTAGAAAAAACAAATGCATTCACTTTGGACATTGTGCGCATACAGATGGTTAACTGACATGTTGAATATTCGGTACAAGTATTGTAATAACATTTTTAGCAATAACCTCTGCACTTTAACATTTTTAATTATTAATTATTTAAATTTTCAAGAACATTAATAAAATGTTATAATGTTCACAAATCTTTTCTATGTCAAATAAATAAAATGTTTTATCTTGCTTAATGTAGCTCATTCATTTCATTTGTACCTAACAATTTTATCATTATTAAATTGCGTCTCAATGAGATAGCCCTTCACATGTGCTGACAGTTTTATATACCAGGTTTTGTAACCTATATTAGTGCTTACACAAACACAGGTTACAAAAGCTGCTCTGTAAAACTATCATGAAACAGAAAGTGATTGGTGTCTGTGCTGATGCTTTGCACTTTTTCTTCTATCAAAAAGACAGAAATGTATTGTAAATAGTAATAAATCTTTCATTATTATTTCATAGAGTCTTGTTTGTTTTTTATGTCCATGTGGCTAATTACGTATGTATAGAGCACCTGCCTCCTTCTCATATACCGACATGGAACTCAAAGATCAACCTGCATATTTGGCGACCAACAGAGAGATCTCGTTATTTATGCAGTATATGTTTCATAAAAATAAAATCTTGAAAACCTGCATTATTTACTCATCTATTACACCACTAAGTCTAATAGACTCTGTAATGCAAATGATCAGCTTTATACAGTATACCCAGAGATCCCATCTATTGTTGGTTGTTACAGCGTCCTCCCAAAGAATTATGCGGAAAAGAGGAAAAAAGTTCTCCTAAACGGGACGAATTATCAGTAAATAATTCAATGAACAAGGGCAAAAGCAGCAAACCTGCTGTGAATAACACTTTGGCGAAACTCACTGATCAACACTACTGACTGATTTTATATGGGCCTTTTGAGGTATGTAATGTGTATGGAGTATTCTTTTAATATCATAAAAAAGTGTGCACATGATCTTCATGATCCTGTGGGTACAGACCTGGGCAATCACCAAGCATTTATTGCTTGCACTGCAGTTGGAACTCTCCATTATGGGGAACTATGTCAGTTTCATCACTAGCTATGAAATACTCCTTATATTACTCCCAGTCTGAATCTATTATTTCAGGATTCATGACTCTGAGCTCCCAACATGCACAGACCTTGTGTTTAACTGATCATCCAGAATGGATTCCTCTGACCCTCAACTAACCCCTATAGTGTCTGCTATAACATGCATCACCACTTTTCAATTTTTCATTAAAACTGCCCTGACCGAGGCCACATTTTCTTCTGTCAATGATGTTGAAGGCTGAGAGATGTCCTGCCAAGACAGAATTCTCCATCCCCCTCCCTTGACTATGACATGGTACTTGTTGATTAGCAGAGAGTGTCTCTCCAAAGGCATCTTAATCTCTAGAGTTTCATATTCAATGAGAGCATAATAATTGATTTTGCAACCTTCCAGATCTATTTAACTTAGTTCTGAAACAAGAAACATAAGCTATAAAACAAAAATTCTTGAAACATATAATTCACATATTTTTAGGAGCTCATTTTTGGTCAATTACAAAATCAGCATGACAGAATACTTTTTACAGTTTCTGACTCAAACCGCTTTGATCACGTACAGATTTTTTAATACAGGGTGAGCAAAAAAAAAATATCACATTTCAAATGTTTATTCTACAAAAGGGCTACAAGATAAAATAAATTTCATTATGACACAAGAAAGGGTACACATTTTGCCTGTCTATATTTTTGTACCTCTCTTTTAGAAAAATCTAATTATTCTGATATCAATGGAGAATACAGTTATCCATACAAAAATTGTTGTGCTTTGTAAAACCATATAAAATGATTTAATGGAATAAAAATTGCATATAAATGTAAAAGAATATATACCATCACTAAAATTCTTCAGACAACACTTTTTGGTCAATACAAAAGATTTTACATAATGTTCTAGCAATTGTACTTCAATAATACCCAGAAAATAACTTCAAATAGTAATTCAATCATTAATATAACTTGATCACTGGATGATAAATTGGACTGGACTGCCAATACTGATGCTCTGTGTAAGAGGACAGAGCCGACTATACTTCCTTAGAAGACTGCTGTCACTGTCCTGCTGCACTGATAGACTGAGGAGATCGTTCCTCCCCCACACTATGCGACTTTTCAATTCCACCCGGGGGGGTTAAATGTTAACATTATACAAAGTTATTGTCTGTTATACCTGCATTTTTATCACTCTTTAATTTAATATTGTTTTTTATCAGTTTGCTGCTGCTGGAGTATGTGAATTTCCCCTTGGGATTAATAAAGTATCTATCTATCAAAGTTGCAAAGATATTCTTCAAATATCATTAAACGTCTTGTGTCATACCCAGATGGAGGTGGTACCCAGCCAGGAAGACTGAGAAGAAAGTTGGAGGGCTTGTGCCTCCTCCAGACCTCGAGGAGGCGACCGCCCTGGAGGCTTTGGGTAAAGAGCTGGGAAGCTCGACCCTGTAGGAACCCGGTGTTACCGCCAGGGGGACCCCAATACCAGGAACACCCTAGACCTCAGCACTTCCGCCACACCAGGAGGGGGGAGGGAAGAGAAAACGGGGACACCCGGAGTGCTTCTGGGGAGACAGCCGGCACTTCCGCCACACTGGGGCGTGTCGGTGGGAGATTGCCGGGAACACACCTGGAGCACATCCGGGTACTTATTTAAAGGGGCCGCCTCCCTGCAGAAGGGACAAGAGTCGGGTGGAGGAGGCAAGAGGCGGCCTGAAGAAGAGAGAAAGAGAAGGCATTGTGTTGGCCTGGACTGAGGGGTATTGGGGCTGGTGAGCACGGACTTTTGTAAAATAGAAATGAACAATAAATGTGTGTTGGGTGACTTGAGCGCGTCTGCCTGTCTGTGTCCGGGGCAATGTTCACACTTGTTTAATATACTCAGTCTTATAAATATTAAATCACAGACCCACAATAACAGTTTTCTAATAATTGTTTTTAAATTGGTTATGTTAGATGGCCATATGTTTTTGCTGTTTTATTAAGGATGACAAGTCTGTCATCTCTAACATAAAAAAAAAATCGTTATAGCAGAAAAGTACAATACAAAGTAAGACTTTTACAAAAGGAAACCATTCTCTACTACAAAGACAATCAAGTAATGGTGCAAAACCCAGTGATGTCACTTGCATTCTATTCAAGATGCTGAATAACTGCTTTATTTGTGCTTTGCAGACATGGTGAAGAATTAATCAGGGGGGATAAGCTCACCAGATAATTGATTTACTTCTCCATGACTGAAGGTAAAACCCAAATTCTTCCAGATACATGAACAACTAATTATGGCAATGAAAAGGCAAAACACTTGAATATCAGAATAAAATAGCATTTGCTCTGACTTTAATGCTGCTTTTTACCACTATATAAGTAGATGAAGAGACAAGTGGTTCACCATTAACAAATTATCATCAAAAGAGGAATTAAGACAGAAACATCAGCAGATCTTCCATTTATTGGCAGTTTATCGTTTTCAAAAATGACCAGTTAAGAAAACAGCAAAATACTGGATGACTAGTTAATACCACTGGACTACAGTCAGATATTAATCACAGCAAAAGACAGGAGCTACAAGGACTAATGGCTGCTCTTCTAAAGACTGAATTACAATGGTGTTTAAAAATTGAGATCAGTAATCAATTTATTTGCAATATCCAATTATTAGAATCCTACTCGACATATAAACTGCTCAAAAAAATTAAAGGAACATTTTGAAAACACATCAGATCTGAATGAGAGAAAAAAAATCATGCTGGGTATCAATACTGATATGGACTGAGTAATCTGTTAGGAACAAAAGGATGCCACATCGTTTGATGGAAATTAAAATGATCAACCTACAGAGGGTTAAAAGCAAAGACACCCCGAAAACCAAAGTGAAAAATTTTATGTGTTAGGCTAGTCCATTTTGCTGAAATTTCATTGCAGCAACTACAAATTGTACTGTGTAGTTTGCATGGCCCCTATGTGCTTATATACATGCCTGACAACGTCGGGACATACTCCTAATGAGACGACGGATGGTGTCCGGTGGGATCTCCTCCCAGATCTGGACCAGGGCATCACTGAGCTCCTGGACAGTCTGAGGTACAACCTGGCAGTGTCGGATGAACCAAAACAATGTCACAGAGGTGTTTTATTGTATTATGTCAGATAAGTATGGGGGCCAGTCAATGGTATCAATTCCTTTATCCTCGAGGAACTGCCTGAATACTCTAGCCACATGAAGCCAGGCATTGTCGGGCTCTGGCAGTGTTCATCCTGTTCCTCCAAGCCCAAAAGAGCAGATAGCGGTCCTGCTGACGGGTTAAGGGCCTTCTACAGCCCTGTCCAGCTTTCCTAGAGTAACTGCCTGTCTCCATGCCCTTGAGACTGTGCTGGGAGGCACAGCAAACCTTCAGTTGGACTACCTGCGCAACCTCTGTAGGGTCCAGGTATCACCTCATGCTACCAGTAGTGAGACTGACCATAGCCAAATGCAAAACTAGATTGAAAAACAAGTCAGAATACAAGGGTAGGGAAAAATGTCAGTGGCCTCCATCCATTAAACCTGTTTTGGGGGTTGTCTCATTGTTGCCCCTCTAGTGGATATGTCGTTAATTTCATTAACACCAAAGCAGCTGAAACTGATTAACAACCCTCTCTGCTACTTAAATGACCAGATCAATATCCCAGACGTTTCATTAGTTGATGCTATACTCTGATTAAAAAGTGTTACTTTAAATTTTTTTGGCCAGTATAGATAGAACACTGCAGAAATCTGTGTAAATACTAAAAGTACCTTGTACCCAACCCTCCAATTTATGAATTTTTCTGCAGCCTGTATCACTTTAGATGTTTACAGCTGAAAAGGGCTTTAATTTGAACAGCTAAAAGAATTAATCTTTATCACTGAATATTGTGTCTGGCATCAATTAAATTGCTTTTCTAACATATGCTATAATATTTATTTGCATTTGTGAATGTGAAATATATACAGTACATGTATATAAGAAAATAAATAAAAAATAATAAAGCATATATTCCTACAAAGTAATTTATAAAAATACTACATCCTAAAATGTTATTTTATATTACTTACCCTATGTATTTTGTAGTAGTAGCCAAGAAAGTTTTGTTATCTAATGTTTTTGTGGAAAAAGTACATAAAGATTCTGAAAGGGACCAAATGGCGACCAAAGCTGGACAACAGCAAATAATATCAAGTTTGCAAGTTTTTTGCAAACAATATCATTTATAAAAAAAAAACTTGTGTTACTTGGGTCACATTATCCACATGTCAGACCATCCAGTCAGATGCTCACAAAATGCAAAATGCATACACTTTTTGTTAAAATGTTAAACTCCTCAGGAAAATTAAAATAAAACAAACAAATAGAAAGCCCCATTACATGGGGTCACAACTCTCCCGCTCATTCATTGGTCAAGAGTGCTATTTTCAACACTGAAAGCATTTCCTAATAAAAATCCTTTCAATAATTGTAATAAAACAAGTTTAAAACCAAGAAAGTAAAAAATTCTTGAAATCTAAAATAAGCCACTCAATGTCTAGAAAATCTACAGTGGCATGCAAAAGATTGGGCACCAGACATCACTGAAAATCTGTGGACAGATCTTCAAAGAGCAGTGCATGCAAAACGGCTCGCTTTTGGCTTGCTTTTGCAAGGACGAATGGGTAAAAAATACTCCAAGTAAGAACTGAAAGACTCTTAGCTGGCTACAAAAAGCATTTACAAGCTGCGATACTGATGATGTCAGGTGCCCAAACTTTTGCATCATGCCCTTTTCAATTTTTTTTGGTATTTTGTACCTGTGAATGTGGAAATAAAAATGTAACCTTGCTTAAAATATTAAAGAAATGTGTCATCTTATCTTTATGCGTTTTGCTGATCAGCTCATCTTCTGCTCACTTACTATTCATAGTAACAGACATTTTAAGCAAGGGTTCCCAAACTTTTGCATGCTACTGTAAGTCTGACATACGATAAGTGAAAACAGACAAAAACCATGCCTTTATCGCCAACAATGAAGAATGCTAACCTACAACTCATTAGTCATCCAAAACAACTAGACAGATTGAGACAGAGTGTACTTTATTTGTCCCGGGGGAAAATTTAGCAATATACCTTAGTCTGTCTCAATCTTTGTCTAAGAAACACCTTGAAATAAATGTAATCTGTGTTAGGTCTTGTCCTTCCACAAACGTATTAACTTCCCTTTCCTGTAATTTGATTGTTTCTCAATAAAATGAGTCATTCAAACTTTGAAACTGAAATGTTCAAACTTCACATGGATTAAGTTCTATATTTTAACCTTGATTCAGGTACACTAGCCTATGTTTCAACTTCCACATTATGACAAACTGCCACTCCATCCTGGTTACTTATAGGGGAAAAAAAAACTCTCTCTCGATACTTTGCAACAGTTACCATTTATTACATTAAAAACAACAAAAAAGAGAGTAGGTTAATATAGTCCTCTTACACATTATGCTCTGCGCTTGGCACAGGGAAGAAAAGTACATTGGTTCAATTCTACTCTGGCACTTACACACAAGTATTTCAGTATACCTCTCTAAACACTGGTGGGCAACCCATCTCTTATCCAACTTGGGCTTTATGAGGTACTGGCATGTCTGTCATTTGTTTGACAGAACAGAGCTCACCACATTCCAGTTTCTTAAAGACAAATCTACAATTCCTTCTTCCTTTCTTTTTCTATTTACCAATTACGAATGTTCTCAGAATGAATGGAGTAAGCTCTCTGCCCCTGTTCCCAACCATCCACTCTTTTCTTCACTATCCATCTAACACACTTCCTCTTTAATTTTTCTTGATTCCATTATTTCTCAGGGATAAATCAGTTACTTAATTTGTATCTTTAAACTGTGAAGCAGGTAAATCAAGGAAAAATTCATCTTTGTCCTAAGCATTATGAAGGGCACTGTTGCTCCTGACCCATACCATCATGAGTGTGAGTAGTATAATGTCAGGCGGCTTCTGTCAAAATTTAATCCGAGTTTGATTGATGAGATTAAACCACGCCCCTTTTTAATCGAAGACCGGAAGTCCCGCCCCCCCACCATCTGTTGTTAGTTGACCTTGGATGACCTTTCCGGAAGTCCCCAACCCCACCACTGGGTGTTTGTTGACCTTGATCCGGGCCCCTGGCACCGGTTGTTTGTTGACCTTTAGCCCTGCCATCTGTTTTCCCCAGGAAGCTGTCAAGGGCAATTTGATGGATGCCCCCACCCTCCTTGAACCCCCACCACCCCGCCCCTGCTTGGCCACCTGCCTAGCCCCATCTCACTAGGGCAAGTTCAGACATGCCCAAGGGCTGCCTAGGCCCCCCTTGAACCCATCACCAACCCCCACCACTTCCCAGCCACCACCCCTCTTCCAAAGACAAGTTCAGGCATGTTGCAGCGGGTCCCAGGACAAGTTCAGGCATGTTCCTATCCATACCCAGACTGAATGGCCTGCCTAAGCCTCACCGCAGCACATGATGTCTGGCCCCTCCACTTCCTGGGCCATTTTCCGAGGACATAACACACACACACACACACACACACATGCTCCGTTCCTGCCAATATTGCTTTGGGTAAGAATCCTTATATCTATGTAACAATTATTTTAAAATATCTATCTATCTAATCGATGCTATATCATTTGTATGCCACTTTTATTTTTACCTAAGCCCACTTACAGATCAAGCCTTTTCACAGAACAACAGCCATCTCACAGACAGGCTCTGAGTTTCAAAAGCCTTTCAACATCGCACACTGAAATACAAGCAGTCTCTGCGCAGCCCAGGCACACTGAAATACAAGCTGTCCGGCTCTCAGATCAGACAGCCCCAGCGCCGCGAAATGGTCAGGGCCGAAGCTCTCACGCAGCCTCCGAAAAGATACGTAGCTGTAAACTGCAGCCTGTATGTCCCTGCAGCGCTGACGAGGATTGATTCAGACCCTACTGAAGCGTGCGCGATTGTCTTAACACAGATGCCAAAACCCCACCTCCCCACGCCCGCTCAGCGCTGATTCAGTCCAGGAGCGTACATGCTTTTCATCAGCTGAGCGTAAGCCCCCATCCCCATGCGCTTAGCACTCAGATACACAATTCAATCCCCGGCGCATGTTTCTTAAAAGTTAAAGGCTTTCATGATAGCGTGTAAAAGCGTGATAACTAGTTCGCTATAAGTCCTTTAAACATCACACAGTTAAATAAGATGCAGCAGTTCCTTTTAAAGCACATTGGAGACGTCTAAATGCTAAATGAATTAATATATTTATAATTTGTATTAAAATCGATCTAAAACCAACCCCTATTCTATCCCTGTTAATCCTCCCTCATGAAGAAAGGCGTTTAGTTTTTCTAAAAGTTTGAATGCCTTAATCAGAGCGGATATCTCGGGCTGGAGAAAGGAACTTTAAAATACTCTTTGTCAAAACCGCTTTTTGCAAAGCACGACCCCCACACTACCTAAGCTCCAGGCATCAGGATTTGGGAGGTGGGCTCTGGGGGAGCATTGTCGATTCAACTGTTAGGGCAGTTCAGGACGTTTATGACCCTTAACCTCGAGCAAAACAGAATGCGTCTGTTTAATCAAATCTACCAGTTACAACGGAATCTATTAATCAAATTCGGATAACCCTTAACTTTGTGACCGGATCAAAATTTTTGCAAAGGTGAAAAGGTCTTGGAGATACGTACAGATGTTTAAACAAATCTATTAACCAAATTCCTGACTTTTTAGCGTCCGCCGAAAGTGGTGCCTAGACACGGACAAAGGCCATTATACGGATGTCCGATTAAAATGATTGGGGCACATTCCAAAACACCCAGCTTTTTGGGTCTATAAAAGTGTTCAGACTGGTCCATTACTCAGCAGGCCGTTAATACTGAAAGAGGACACGAATCTGTCGGAAACATCAAGGATCACGGTATGGCATATTTTTGATTATTATATGCCAAACAAGTATGTTTTAGAAAACGGATGGATGAACCCTTATATTTTATTCTTACTATGAATAATTTCCAAGTTTATTCTCAAGTGCGTGCGTGCGCGCACGTGTAGGCGCATGAGCGCGTATAATATAAGATGTAGCATTTATATCCATCTATCTGCGTGTACGACGATTAATGTACAAATTCATAGGACTGAAGCAAACAATATTAGCTTTTTCATACCGAAAAGGGCTTTACAATCAAGTAGTTTTTGTCTCGGCGTCTGAAAATTCAAACAGAGCCTCTTCTCTGAGAATACTCAGGCATGGTTTAAAAGCGCAGGCCGGTTGTGTATCAGCGCTGGCGTAGTAAGAGGTCAGTATTCTGAACTACGTACAGAAGGGTCCCGTTTGTGAAATGCGTACTCTTCCGAATCGGGCTTACTGTAGCAGGGGAATGTCTGCACCAGGGTCCGCATGTTCTAAAAGTCTGGGATATCGAAACATTTTAACTTTATAAACTCTCATTTGTTACAACCGGTTGGAGACAGCCTCCAATGATGAACGGGATCCAGGAGCATATATCGAAGCGAATGCTTAATAGACATAAGGCAACTGTGTTTTCATTCATTTCGCTAAATGAAAAGTAATTATTTTAATACGGAATAGTAGCCCCACAAAGGCCGGGTGATTTTAGACGTGCGAGTAATATAATTAAGTTATTTTTAAAAGTAATCCCACACTGCACAAGAGACAGATTCCACGTGTGTTTTAGGATTTGCTGCGGTCAGTGATGATTTTAATTTTTCCTTAGCTCATTTCTATAACATAGGAGCCTTTTGACAAAGGAAAACTCTGTAAATACACTTGTGCATTAAAACGGAGATTTAAGAAAGCAGGTTTCTACCTTAAGACAGATTACTCACCTTAACCCAGTTTTGTACGTGCATGTAAAAGCACTCACTGTTGTTACACTAGCACAAAATTGATATTTTCTGTCTACTCAAAAACTAAAATTATTTCTATTAACACAGGTGATAACTGGAAAGCATTTTCACTATTTTTAATTAAAAGTTAAACAGAAAAGCTCAATTATGATTTTTGTTTTGTCATGCTAGGGTCCTAGGGTGACACTTGTGCCCTTTATACTCTCTTATGTAGACCTTAACACATATTCTTACCAAAATAGTTCATCACTTCCCAATTCCTGTAACTTCAGGTAATTAGACAGAGTGAGCTCCATAACAGGCAAGAGAAAAGTATTATAGGTCAAATACACAGAGCCATAAAACAAAAGCACTGAACACCACACAACCTGGTATTGCTAGATGTATTTTGTTACCTGGAGAAAGAAAAAAAAAAAAAAAACATTTTTAGTAGTCACGTAAAATGACCAGTTGCTTTAACATGAAAATAAAACATCTTTAGAAAATAAAGCATCTAAAAGCATCTTTGTAAAGGACCGATTTTAAAACATAAGAAAAATCCTTGTTTCCAAAAGAGTTCTGCCCATTTTTTCCAGCAGTTTTCTTGACTGATCTCATTTTAAATGATAATAGCCAGTATAAAGTCCGTAAAGGAACTGGGTAGGAACTGGAGACATCTGATATCTTCTAGCATATCTTTTTTGCGAACAGAGTTTTCATAACAGTTTTAATCGAGCCCTTAACGTTTTTTTGAAAGTAGACCACTATTACCAATATGTCCTTTTTTAAAATTAATGATATACCATAGATGCATATTTTATTATAATTACTTAACTTTTATCAACTTTTATCTAACTCAATATTTATTTTTCTAGTATCAGAATGTAGTTCAAGTTATTTTGTTTTCGGTTCAATAGATGTATTTTTCATATTTGATTCTTTGTTTTTCACATCTTTAGCCCCTTTTTGTTACTTGCCCCTAGGGGCCATCCCACAGTTTGAGAACTACGGTTGTAGGGGATTATTTGTAAAACGCTCTGTGGCACTTCAAGCTAAATTAGATTTCCTTGGTTATTCAGCCGTTCATCGGTGTTCCATTTTGTTATAAATTGTATTTAGTCTCTCTTTATTTACTAAACATTTTATATTTTGAATAGAAAACAGTTATTTTGTTCAGGCTTTAATTTAAAACCGCATTTTCATCAACAGGCTATAATCACTTTGGTACTTAGGATGCTTTGTATAATACAAAGTTTTAGAAATTCTGTTAATGCTTGGTAATAGCCTTCCATTTTACATCAGTTATGAACCCCTGAAAATAAGAATGGTTATAGTAGGTTATAGGAGCCTGTACACTACAGGGCCGATGATTAGGCTTATACTGGACACGTTAGGCAAATCAGGATGGACATTTTTTTAGTAAATAGTTACATAATATTATATGTGTTTTACAAGGATTAAAATTTTACTAAAACTTTGTGGTTTATTCTTTCTTTTAGTTAGTCCAGGTTACATAGGACAGCTATCATTGAAAACTGCTTTTCCCTCTGTTTGTGAAAAAGCACCCTTGGTTTTGGTAGCATTCAGGGTGAAGGGAATGTAAGTTTAAACTGTGATTCCAAGAGTCAACAAGTGTCTGCAAACGTCTTGAATACGAGTCAAAGGACCAGGGTTTGTGCAGGGATCATAGTCAGGGGCAGAGTTAAGCTAGACATTATTATTCCAAAATGTAACATTGACTCGCCCATATCACAAATATAAGATAGTAAAAACTAAAATTTACAAATACTAAGTCACAGAGGAGATTAAAAACATAATTAAGACCGGATCAACAAGGGATCACCCCAAAATCACAGCACACTACAACAGAACCTACGTTTTCTGAGGTATATTATCAGCTAAACTGTCATCTGTTTACCAGTTCCACGGGGTTGCAAAGAGTTAGGGAAAAACGTTATTTAACATCTGCTAGTATGAGGCTGATTAACATGAGCCGGTTATTGTTAGAATCTTATCTGGAACTAAAAGTCAGGTTTGTGTTCCTCCTGATTCAGGAAGAATATTAAATATTGGAGTTTAGAATATGAACTAGACTGGTAAGGACATTTATGCCTAAATAAATAAATAAAGTTAATTATGAAATAATTACATGAAAAGTGGATTTATAAAGGAGTTATTACAATTTGAAAACTGCTGTGATGTATAAAAAACATTGATAGGTGACAAAACCAGCACGAAAAGAAACCTTTTGAAATAAATAAGCTTTTTTGACATGCGTAGTCTGGAATAGTCTGAATATGTCTTAAAGAGTTCATTTTTTAATAAAACAAAAAGGCAAATTAAAAATAATAAATAGTAAACCCGAATAAAACACAGAAGTATCATTTAATGATATCAATTAGTGTTAAGTATTATCAAGCACCGGGATCTATTTATAAGGATTATTTAATTTAGTTATAAACAAAATGATTGGTTGCATTTTGCTTTGAAATTAACAATAGTTTGATACCGCTTTAAGAATTAGAATGCAAGACAAACCTATACACTTAATAACAAATATTGGATGCAATAGGAGTATCTCGGATCTCTGTTTTATTTTAACCTTTTGACAGGGAAGTATACCACCTATATTGAAAATGAACAGCGCGACATGCTAACTAAATAGATATAATCGAAGATGTTTTAGAATATGGACCTGGGCACTAACCCATGATTCTGACCAACTAAAGGGTCTTTACTTAATTGTCGAACTTCCTGTGGGTGCTATGGATCTCGTAATGGAGAGTGCAAAAGATTCTAGAATCTTTACTCTGTAATGGTCCATATGACGGAGATCTAGCGCCTGTGTCCACAGTGTTAACCAGTCATAGGACATGATGTTCAAAATTCACCTAGGGTTTTTCAGAAGAGATAGGACAAGTGCGTGTGTGTTCTGTATTCTCTTTTCTGTATTAACTATTCACAATGACCATACTCCCGAGACCTTAGGTTTTTATGCAGAAGTACATTTCACAGACCCGAATAAGAGACATCCATCAAAATGTTCTTGACACAAAGGAGGCCCAATCAGGCCGGTGGGGTGGGAGTCTCTTTTCAAAGAGTCTTTGCCCCAAGCGCCTGGATTTGTTGGGCTATAAAAATTTTTCAACAACGTGTTTTTGAACGGTTAACAATCAACATCTCTCGGCTATGCTCCTGATCAGGCATGATGGTCTAAGGACCAGACGGCCACCTACGATGGCCTGTTTTGACCTGAGGCTATCGTGCCCGACTCCGAGTACTCTACGACTAACAGCTAACCTCCAGACCAATCTTCTTGGCCAGACCTTCTTATGCCTTGAACTGACCAGATCTAGGATCCTGAGCCTCAGGTACCTACCCATGGTGATATGTATTGGTCGGATCGTTTCCTGGAGAACCGCGCAGTACCTGACATTTTTGTATCTGCTAATGATGTTCCAGGGCTCCTAGCAGGGTGAGGAGATAGCCATTCAGGCTGGATGACCTGGTACAGGCACCAGCCGTTTGGAACATATCACCCAAGGATGGGATTATGCAGACCTGGCCCTGAACAAACTGACGGACCCTGATTGAGACATTTCGAAAGGCTCAATAGCTGTTCAAGAGTTTGATTACAGTTCTGCCGGATATAATAACGCATAGGCACCTAAAAAGTACCGGGCAGGGATGTTTAATAGACCAACCCAGCCAGACACTGCCTGCGTGTCTGTTTGACACTGACCGGCTCAGCAACAGCTGCTGTCTGTTTTCCACAAACCGTGGCTCAGGAGCCTAGTCATAAAGACTCTGTGCTGCTTCAACATCTTTCTACTTTTCACCAGATTCACGCCTTTGTACAAAGTGCTGTCGATGATTGGAAAATTGAACATTCTATTCAGGAGTTGATTGTACAAGCCTTTCATAACATGGATGCTGACTCTTACTCAAAAATACCTGAAATAGCTGAGACTTTCTCTAAACGCCATTTTATGGACCTAATAGGTCTGATG
This sequence comes from Polypterus senegalus, assembly GCF_016835505.1. Taxonomy (NCBI): domain Eukaryota; kingdom Metazoa; phylum Chordata; class Cladistia; order Polypteriformes; family Polypteridae; genus Polypterus; species Polypterus senegalus. The sequence continues at coordinate 67,950,410 of NC_053159.1, read as the reverse complement.
GACCTTTAAGGTTTTATGGGTATACGCCTGGAAAATCAGATGAAGTGTCTGAACTGAATGTACCGTGAGATCACCAGTTTTTGTCTGCTTTTAATCACGCTGTTAAGTTGTAATATGTTTTGAAGTGGTTGGTAAAACCTCTTTCAATTTTAATATTGTTTTTGAAAATGACCAATAAAGTACCATTTGATTTTTAAATTCTAACCCTAATTTCTTTCACGTCAAGGATGGAGGGTCGTTGAAAAATTTTTTATAGCCCAACAAATCCAGGCGCTTGGGGCAAAGACTCTTTGAAAAGAGACTCCCACCCCACCGGCCTGATTGGGCCTCCTTTGTGTCAAGAACATTTTGATGGATGTCTCTTATTCGGGTCTGTGAAATGTACTTCTGCATAAAAACCTAAGGTCTCGGGAGTATGGTCATTGTGAATAGTTAATACAGAAAAGAGAATACAGAACACACACGCACTTGTCCTATCTCTTCTGAAAAACCCTAGGTGAATTTTGAACATCATGTCCTATGACTGGTTAACACTGTGGACACAGGCTAGATCTCCGTCATATGGACCATTACAGAGTAAAGATTCTAGAATCTTTTGCACTCTCCATTACGAGATCCATAGCACCCACAGGAAGTTCGACAATTAAGTAAAGACCCTTTAGTTGGTCAGAATCATGGGTTAGTGCCCAGGTCCATATTCTAAAACATCTTCGATTATATCTATTTAGTTAGCATGTCGGCGCTGTTCATTTTCAATATAGGTGGTATACTTCCCTGTCAAAAGGTTAAAATAAAACAGAGATCCGAGATACTCCTATTGCATCCGCAATATTTGTTATTAAGTGTATAGGTTTGTCTTGCATTCTAATTCTTAAAGCGGTATCAAACTATTGTTAATTTCAAAGCAAAATGCAACCAATCATTTTGTTTATAACTAAATTAAATAATCCTTATAAATAGATCCCGTGCTTGATAATACTTAACACTAATTGATATCATTAAATGATACTTCTGTGTTTTATTCGGGTTTACTATTTATTATTTTTAATTTGCCTTTTGTTTTATTAAAAATGAACTCTTTAAGACATATTCAGACTATTCCAGACTACGCATGTCAAAAAAGCTTATTTATTTCAAAAGGTTTCTTTTCGTGCTGGTTTTGTCACCTATCAATGTTTTTTATACATCACAGCAGTTTTTCAAATTGTAATAACTCCTTTATAAATCCACTTTTTCATGTAATTATTTATTTCATAATTAACTTTATTTATTTATTTAGGCATAAATGTCCTTACCAGTCTAGTTCATATTCTAAACTCCAATATTTAATATTCTTCCTGAATCAGGAGGAACACAAACCTGACTTTTAGTTCCAGATAAGATTCTAACAATAACCGCTCATGTTAATCAGCCTCATACTAGCAGATGTTAAATAACGTTTTTCCCTAACTCTTTGCAACCCGTGGAACTGGTAAACAGATGACAGTTTAGCTGATAATATACCTCAGAAAACGTAGGTTCTGTTGTAGTGTGCTGTGATTTTGGGGTGATCCCTTGTTGATCCGGTCTTAATTATGTTTTTAATCTCCTCTGTGACTTAGTATTTGTAAATTTTAGTTTTACTATCTTATATTTGTGATATGGGCGAGTCAATGTTACATTTTGGAATAATAATGTCTAGCGTAACTCTGCCCCTGACTATGATCCCTGCACAAACCCTGGTCCTTTGACTCGTATTCAAGACGTTTGCAGACACTTGTTGACTCTTGGAATCACAGTTTAAACTTACATTCCCTTCACCCTGAATGCTACCAAAACCAAGGGTGCTTTTTCACAAACAGAGGGAAAAGCAGTTTTCAATGATAGCTGTCCTATGTCACCTGGACTAACTAAAAGAAAGAATAAACCACAAAGTTTTAGTAAAATTTTAATCCTTGTAAAACACATATAATATTATGTAACTATTTACTAAAAATGTCCATCCTGATTTGCCTAACGTGTCCAGTATAAGCCTAATCATCGGCCCTGTAGTGTACAGGCTCCTATAACCTACTATAACCATTCTTATTTTCAGGGTTCATAACTGATGTAAAATGGAAGGCTATTACCAAGCATTAACAGAATTTCTAAAACTTTGTATTATACAAAGCATCCTAAGTACCAAAGTGATTATAGCCTGTTGATGAAAATGCGGTTTTAAATTAAAGCCTGAACAAAATAACTGTTTTCTATTCAAAATATAAAATGTTTAGTAAATAAAGAGAGACTAAATACAATTTATAACAAAATGGAACACCGATGAACGGCTGAATAACCAAGGAAATCTAATTTAGCTTGAAGTGCCACAGAGCGTTTTACAAATAATCCCCTACAACCGTAGTTCTCAAACTGTGGGATGGCCCCTAGGGGCTAAGTAACAAAAAGGGGCAAAGATGTGAAAAACAAAGAATCAAATATGAAAAATACATCTATTGAACCGAAAACAAAATAACTTGAACTACATTCTGATACTAGAAAAATAAATATTGAGTTAGATAAAAGTTGATAAAAGTTAAGTAATTATAATAAAATATGCATCTATGGTATATCATTAATTTTAAAAAAGGACATATTGGTAATAGTGGTCTACTTTCAAAAAACGTTAAGGGCTCGATTAAAACTGTTATGAAAACTCTGTTCGCAAAAAAGATATGCTAGAAGATATCAGATGTCTCCAGTTCCTACCCAGTTCCTTTACGGACTTTATACTGGCTATTATCATTTAAAATGAGATCAGTCAAGAAAACTGCTGGAAAAATGGGCAGAACTCTTTTGGAAACAAGGATTTTTCTTATGTTTTAAAATCGGTCCTTTACAAAGATGCTTTTAGATGCTTTATTTTCTAAAGATGTTTTATTTTCATGTTAAAGCAACTGGTCATTTTACGTGACTACTAAAAATGTTTTTTTTTTTTTTTTCTTTCTCCAGGTAACAAAATACATCTAGCAATACCAGGTTGTGTGGTGTTCAGTGCTTTTGTTTTATGGCTCTGTGTATTTGACCTATAATACTTTTCTCTTGCCTGTTATGGAGCTCACTCTGTCTAATTACCTGAAGTTACAGGAATTGGGAAGTGATGAACTATTTTGGTAAGAATATGTGTTAAGGTCTACATAAGAGAGTATAAAGGGCACAAGTGTCACCCTAGGACCCTAGCATGACAAAACAAAAATCATAATTGAGCTTTTCTGTTTAACTTTTAATTAAAAATAGTGAAATGCTTTCCAGTTATCACCTGTGTTAATAGAAATAATTTTAGTTTTTGAGTAGACAGAAAATATCAATTTTGTGCTAGTGTAACAACAGTGAGTGCTTTTACATGCACGTACAAAACTGGGTTAAGGTGAGTAATCTGTCTTAAGGTAGAAACCTGCTTTCTTAAATCTCCGTTTTAATGCACAAGTGTATTTACAGAGTTTTCCTTTGTCAAAAGGCTCCTATGTTATAGAAATGAGCTAAGGAAAAATTAAAATCATCACTGACCGCAGCAAATCCTAAAACACACGTGGAATCTGTCTCTTGTGCAGTGTGGGATTACTTTTAAAAATAACTTAATTATATTACTCGCACGTCTAAAATCACCCGGCCTTTGTGGGGCTACTATTCCGTATTAAAATAATTACTTTTCATTTAGCGAAATGAATGAAAACACAGTTGCCTTATGTCTATTAAGCATTCGCTTCGATATATGCTCCTGGATCCCGTTCATCATTGGAGGCTGTCTCCAACCGGTTGTAACAAATGAGAGTTTATAAAGTTAAAATGTTTCGATATCCCAGACTTTTAAAACATGCGGACCCTGGTGCAGACATTCCCCTGCTACAGTAAGCCCGATTCGAAGAGTACGCATTTCACAAACGGGACCCTTCTGTACGTAGTTCAGAATCCTGACCTCTTACTCCGCCAGCGCTGATACACAACCGGCCTGCGCTTTTAAACCATGCCTGAGTATTCTCAGAGAAGAGGCTCTGTTTGAATTTTCAGACGCCGAGACAAAACTACTTGATTGTAAAGCCCTTTTCGGTATGAAAAGCTAATATTGTTTGCTTCAGTCCTATGAATTTGTACATTAATCGTCGTACACGCAGATAGATGGATATAAATGCTAAATGCACGCACGCACTTGAGAATAAACTTGGAAATTATTCATAGTAAGTATAAAATATAAGGGTTCATCCATCTGTTTTCTAAAAACATACTTGTTTGGCGATATAATAATCAAAAATATGCCATACCGTGATCCTTGATGTTTCCGACGAGATTCGTGTCCTCTTTCAGTATTAACGGCCTGCTGAGTAATGGACCAGTCTGAACACTTTTATAGACCCAAAAAGCTGGGTGTTTTGGAATGTGCCCCAATCATTTTAATCGGACATCCGTATAATGGCCTTTGTCCGTGTCTAGGCACCACTTTCGGCGGACGCTAAAAAGTCAGGAATTTGGTTAATAGATTTGTTTAAACATCTGTACGTATCTCCAAGACCTTTTCACCTTTGCAAAAATTTTGATCCGGTCACAAAGTTAAGGGTTATCCGAATTTGATTAATAGATTCCGTTGTAACTGGTAGATTTGATTAAACAGACGCATTCTGTTTTGCTCGAGGTTAAGGGTCATAAACGTCCTGAACTGCCCTAACAGTTGAATCGACAATGCTCCCCCAGAGCCCACCTCCCAAATCCTGATGCCTGGAGCTCAGGTAGTGTGGGGTCGTGCTTTGCAAAAAGCGGTTTTGACAAAGAGTATTTTAAAGTTCCTTTCTCCAGCCCGAGATATCCGCTCTGATTAAGGCATTCAAACTTTTAGAAAAACTAAACGCCTTTCTTCATGAGGGAGGATTAACAGGGATAGAATAGGGGTTGGTTTTAGATCGATTTTAATACAAATTATAAATATATTAATTCATTTAGCATTTAGACGTCTCCAATGTGCTTTAAAAGGGAACTGCTGCATCTTATTTAACTGTGTGATGTTTAAAGGACTTATAGCGAACTAGTTATCACGTTTTTTACACGTTATCATGAAAGCCTTTAACTTTTTAAGAAACATGCGTCGGGGGATTGAATTGTGTATCTGAGTGCTAAGCGCATGGGGATGGGGCTTACGTTCAGCTGATGAAAAGCATGTACGCTCCTGGACTGAATCAGCGCTGAGCGGGCGTGGGGAGGTGGGGTTTTGGCATCTGTGTTAAGACAATCGCGCACGCTTCAGTAGGGTCTGAATCAATCCTCGTCAGCGCTGCAGGGACATACAGGCTGCAGTTTACAGCTACGTATCTTTTCGGAGGCTGCGTAGAGCTTCGGCCCTGACCATTTCGGAGCGCGGGGCTGTCTGATCTGAGAGCCGGACAGCTTGTATTTCAGTGTGCCTGGGGGCTGCGCAGAGACTGCTTGTCTTTCTGTGTGCGATGTTGAAAGGCTTTTTAAACTCAGAGCCTGTCTGTGAGATGGCTGTTGTTCTGTGAAAAGGCTTGATCTGTAAGTGGGCTTAGGTAAAAATAAAAAGTGGCATACAAATGATATAGCATCGATTAGATAGATAGATATTTTAAAATAATTGTTACATAGATATAAGGATTCTTACCCAAAGCAATATTGGCAGGAACGGAGCATGTGTGTGTGTGTGTGTGTGTGTGTTATGTCCTCGGAAAATGGCCCAGGAAGTGGAGGGGCCAGACATCATGTGCTGCGGTGAGGCTTAGGCAGGCCATTCAGTCTGGGTATGGATAGGAACATGCCTGAACTTGTCCTGGGACCGCTGCAACATGCCTGAACTTGTCTTTGGAAGAGGGGTGGTGGCTGGGAAGTGGTGGGGTTGGTGATGGGTTCAAGGGGCCTAGGCAGCCCTTGGGCATGTCTGAACTTGCCCTAGTGAGATGGGGCTAGGCAGGTGGCCAAGCAGGGGGGCGGGGTGGTGGGGGGTTCAAGGAGGGTGGGGGCATCCATCAAATTGCCCTTGACAGCTTCCTGGGGAAAACAGATGGCAGGGCTAAAGGTCAACAAACAACCGGTGCCAGGGGCCCGGATCAAGGTCAACAAACACCCAGTGGTGGGGTTGGGGACTTCCGGAAAGGTCATCCAAGGTCAACTAACAACAGATGGTGGGTGGGGCGGGACTTCCGGTCTTCGATTAAAAAGGGGCGTGGTTTAATCTCATCAATCAAACTCGGATTAAATTTTGACAGAAGCCGCCTGACATTATACTACTAGTGTGCCCTACTCCCACTATTGGAGTTCTCTGGACTTCAATTACTCATTCTCTCTCCTCCATCTTACTGTATATGTCTCTCTTCCTTGTTCTCCTGCCATTTTACTCCTTTTAGATTTCTCTACTCTCCCTCTTTCCTTTCATCAACAGCATATTATTTCAATAGCTACTATAGCAGCGAAACATCTTAAGGATTCCCGATGGAAAAACCCTGACCATAGGAAAAAGTGGGAATACACTTGAAGCTACTGTATTTATATGATTAAGTGTCATGAATAACAATGAACCCATGATCTACCTTAATTAATAATACAGTACAATCCCTCTTAACTGGCCACCTCAGGACTGGACCCATGGCCGGTTGCCGTTTTGGCCGGTTAATCCGACACATACCTATTTTCATGTAGAAAAATATTTCTAAGGTATGTACTGTACCTCTTCGACGTTCCTGAAGAAACTATATCCAAAAGGCTTAATCCATGATTTCGCACATGGGTTTTTTTTGTTCTCATACAACGACTGGACAGCGTGGTGTAGCGCGTCCACAGCTCAAGTCAAAAAGGCCACTTTTTAAAATAATCGGCACACTCGCGGTTTAGCGAGTATGTGTGGTCGATCAGTTCCCGGGAAATTTGTGATGTGGGCGACCCTAGCTTAAATGCACAGGTGAGGAGTCATCTGCATCCGTAATTGTTCCCGGGAACTACTAATTGCCACATCTGATCCATGTCCCTGTGATAAATAGAAGCATGAGGCGGCTAGGGGGAGAACAGGAAAGAACGGGAGGTTAATGGAAAAGGAAGCAGACAGAGGAAAGCCGGTGCAGGGGAGCGAGCAAGCAAGTGAGAGAGAGCAGACTCGATGGAACAAAGGCAGGCAGGTGGGAGGTGAACAACTGCAGATGAGTGTTTGGACGACACTCGGTTGGGCTGAATAAATCAGTCGCTCCAGCTGACCGATAACGGTGCTGGAGTGACCAGTATTAAAGATGACTAGCCGTCGAAAGGGGGCAGCAGTCGTGGAGGCTTTGGGCTGGTCTAGCCCAAGCGGCCAGGGCTCCAAGGGCTACCGGACCAGTGTGTGGAAGGCAGCTGCACCTGCAGGTAGGGCGACTCTCCTGTTCGAAGCCCGATGGCAGAAGCAGGGGAGCCGCCAGGAAGAAAAAAGAAGGCACCATGGAAAATTCATAACGGCATATGTAAACGGAAAGAAGGAAGTGCATACATCTATACTAATAAAAGGCAAAGCCCTCACTGACTGACTGACTGACTCACTGACTCATCACTAATTCTCCAACTTCCCTTGTAGGTAGAAGGCTGAAATTTGGCAGGCTCATTCCTTACAGATTCCTTACAAAAGTTGGGCAGGTTTCATTTCAAAATTCTACGCATAATGGTCATAACTAGAAGCTATTTTTCTCCATTTACTGTAATGGAGTTGAGCTCGAAAACTGTGGGGGCGGAGTTTCGTGTGACATCATCACGCCTCCCACGTAATCACGCAGTACGTAGAAAACCAGGAAGAGCTCCAAAAAGCGCTTAAGAAATCATGCATTATATAATTAAGAAGGCAGCGAAACAATTAGAAGCGAGCGAGTGACATATAAAACCATATTCAGCGGCTCACGTGAACTGACGCAATGTGCAGACAAAAAGCAACAGTTCCAAAGAGTGCTGAACAAAAACCGAATTACACTGCTACGCTCAAATAGATAAACCACAGACCATGGCGCAATAGTAGAGGCTTCGCCTCTAGCGCCAACGTCCGATTCCCGAGAGGGGATGCACTGAGTATGTACGCACGCATTTTTATTCATTTTACCTTCGCATCCCCTTGGTTTGAGACGTATGAAAAATTATGCAGTTACCGCAGAAAGACAGATCACCAATTGAAGCTTTATGAATAATTAATACTTTATTCGCGATCAATGATTGTTTCGGTAAAGCCATACTCAGTGTATTCATTAGATGAACAGTAAAAAAGTAAGAGCGAGGGGAGGGTAACTTATTGAGGCACGCAGGCAAAACCACAATAGCACGTGGGCTCGATGTACTGTAGTCTTGCGTCAACTCGATCTGAATTGCGCGATTACATTCGAAAAAATATATCTTTTCAAGTTCTATTTAGTCCATATGTGTCAAACTCAAGGCCCACGGGCCATATCCGGCCCGGCGTGTAATTAAATCCAGCCAGCAAGATCATTTTATATACTGTATTATTGTTACGGGAGATGAAGCGCTGGTAACACAATAAACTACAGATCCCATAATGCAGCGCTTTAGCTGCCTTGCCGAACACTTACCGCGTTAATCAAGTCTAGCTTATGATGCTGCAAGTTATTGCGAAGCTAGCCCACACGATGCCGAAGAGAAAAGGTGATTCTGAACATAGAGCCTTTAAAAACAGATGGGAGGCTGAGTATATGTTTACTGACATTGCCGGTAAACCCGTGTGTCTCATTTCTGGAGCTAATGTGGCTGTAATTACAGAATTTAATCTAAAACGGCACTATGAGACAAAACATCAAGATAACCTTTAAGACCTGAATGCAATGCACAAGATACAGAAAGCAGAAGAGTTAAAGAAGAATCTGACACTTCAGCAGACGTTTTTACGCGTGCAAAATCACAAAGTAATTTCAAGTGAAGCTGCTTTTATGGGAGACACAAATGCACCAGTGCAACTTGCCCCACTTTCCCTGTTGCCAAGTAATGTTGAACCAAGTCGGCACAACGGTGTTCCCAAATACGCATTTTGCTGATAAACTGAGCGCACTGCGCACTGAGTTCGCATGGCGCTTTGGTGACTTTGAAGAACAAAAAAAGAATTTTGAGTTGTTTCGCAACCCATTTGCCATCGATGTGGAAACTGCACCTGTGCAGATTCAGATGGAGGTCATTGAGCTGCAGTGTAATGGCACACTGAAGGCAAAGTACGATACTGCAGGGCCCGCACAGTTTATTCACTCCATTCCCGCACAAATGCTCCAGCTCCATCTACATGCGGCTCGAACCTTGTGCATGTTTGGTAGCACATATCTGTGTGAGAAGCTCTTCTCAGTCATGAAGACTAACAAAACAGCACACAGGAGTCGCGCCTCACTGATGAGCACCTGCAGTCCATCATGAGAATCTCCACAACACAGAACCTCACACCAAACATAAACAAAATTGTTGCCAAAAAAAAGATGGCAGGCGTCCAGCTCTGATAAAATGACATAAGAGCAAAGACAACTTAAGAGCAAAGACAACTGAATGATTTGATTTGTTATTGCTGAAAAGAACAAATTTTATTTATATTTCCAGGTTTTGTTATGCACCATGTTCATATTTGAATTTGTATAATTTTGACAGGATATATTTTTATGGAGAGCAAAATCTTTTGGGATATTTAAAATTTAAGTTTATTTTTTATATAAAATTACATAAGAGTAAAGAAATTTGAATGTTCTTTTAACGCTTACTTTATTTCTAACTTTTATAATTTAGACAGGATATATTTTTATGGAGAGCAAAATATTATAAGTTATTTAAGGTTTGAGTTGATTTATTCCGGAATAATATTCTGTCGACTAAATAAAAATTCCTTCTATTTAAAATTTAAATAGAACTTGAACAGATACGATAGTTCATAATATCCACACAGACTTGCCCGTAAGAGCGGGAGTCATCCGTTTTAACAAGCAGCGAGGAATGGATAAATAAAGATTTTGTACAAATAATGTTTTTCATTTTTCTTCCTTCATGGATTCTGGCACCCCCAGCAACAGTTGCTTGCACCCCAAAGACTGTATATATGTGTGTATATATATATGTGTGTGTGTGTGTGTGTGTGTGTGTATATGTATATATGTAGATATGTATGTATATATGTTTATATGTGTGTGTGTATATATGTATTGTATTGTATTGTGGCTTGTGCCTCCTCCAGACCGAGAGGGGGTGTCCGTCCTGGTTATGCTGGAGGCCTCGGGTACAGGGCTTGGAAGCCCAGCCCTGTAGGGACCTATGGCCACTGCCAGGCGGCGCCCCAGTGCCTAAATATCCCGAGAGCCCAGCACTTCCGCCACACCAGGAAGTGCTGGGGGGGAAGACTTTGGGAGACACCCGGAGAGCTGCCGGGAGGACAGCCGGCACTTCCGCTACGCTGGGGCGTGGCCAAGGGAGGAATGCCGGGAACACCTGGTGCTCATCCAGGAGCTGTATATAAGGGGCTGCCTCCCTCCAGTCATTGGCAGAAGTCGGGTGGAAGAGGACGGAGCTGGAGTGAGGACTGGAGGCGGCCAGGAGAGAAAGGCACAGAGACTGTGAGGCCTGGATTTGGGGGAATCGGTGCAAGAGGCACTGGGGTGTGAGTGCACAGTTTGTAAATAAACAGTGTGTTGGGTGATGAACAACATGTCTGCCTGTCTGTGTCCGGGCCAGCGTCCACAGTATATATGTAGATATGTAGGTATTATATATATATATATATATATATATATATATATATATATATATATATATATATATATATATATATATATATATATATACTATAAAATACCAAAATACCAGCCAGAGCGGAGAAGTAGTGTGTTAAAGAAGCAATGAAAAGAAAAGGAAACATTTTGAAAATCACGTAACATGATTGTCAATGTAATTGTTTTGTCACTGTTGTGAGTGATGAGTGTTGTTGTCATATATATATTTACACACACACACAAACATATATATATATATATATACATATCTATACATATACACATATATACACATACATATACACACACATAAATACATACACACATACATATATACATACACACACATATATATACACACAAATACATATATATATACATATATATATACATACATACATACACACATACATATATAAACATATATATACATATACATACATATCTACATATATACACACACAGCTATTTCGTATCAGTGCAATACGCTGCTTGTTAAAACGGATGACTCCCGCTCTTACGTGCAAATCTGCGTGGATATTATGAACTATCGTATTTGTTCAAGTTCTATTTAAATTTTAAATAGAAGGAATTTTTATTTAGTCGACAGAAATATCTTTGGTAGAAATGGTAAAAACAGACAGGAATATTATTCGTGAATAAATCAACTCAAACCTTAAACAACTTATAATATTTTGCTCTCCATAAAAATATATCCTGTCTAAATTATACAAGTTAGAAATAAAGTAAACGTTAAAAGAACAAACATTCAAATTTCTTTACTCTTATGTAATTTTATATAAAAAATAAACTTAGATTTTAAATATCCCAAAAGATTTTGCTCTCCATAAAAATATATCCTGTCAAAATTATACAAATTCAAATATGAACATGCTGCATAACAAAACCTGGAAATATAAATAAAATGTGTTCTTTTCAGCAATAACAAATCAAATCATTCAGTTGTCTTTGCTCATATGTCATTTTAGAGCTGGACGCCTGGCATCTTTTTTTGGCCACAGGTTCGTTTCTGTTTGGTGTGAGGTTCTGTGTTGTGGAGATTCTCAGGATGGATTGCAGGTGCTCATCAGTGAGGCGACTCCTGTGTGCTGTTTTGTTAGTCTTTATCACTGAGAAGAGCTTCTCACACAGATATGTGCTACCAAACATGCACAAGGTTCGAGCCGCATGTAGACGGACTTTTTTTGTTCTTCAAAGTCACCAAAGCGCCATGCAAACTCAGTGCGCAGTGCGCAGTTTATCAGCAAAGTGCGTGTTTGGGAACACCGTAGTGATGACTTGGTTTAACATTACTTGGCAACAGGGAAAGTGGGGCAAGGTGAACTGGTGCATTTGTGTCTCCCATAAAAGCAGCTTCACTTGAAATCACTTTGTGATTGTGCACGGTTAAAACGTCCGCTGAAGTGTCAGATTCTTATTTAATTATGCTGTTTTCTGTATCTTCTGAATTGCATTCAGGTTACCCTGATGTTTTGTCTCATAGTGCCGTCTTAGATTAAATTCTGTAATTACAGCCACATTAGCTCCACAAATGAGACACACGGGTTCAGTAAACATATACTCAGCCTCCCATCGGTTTTTAAAGGCTCTATTTTCAGAATCAACTTTTCTCTTCAGCATTGTGTGAGCTAGCCGCAATAACTTGCAGCATCATAAGGTAGACTTGATTAACGCGCAAGTGTTAGCAAGGCAGCTGAAGCGCTGCATTATGGGATCTGTAGTTTATTGTGTTACCAGCGCTTCATATACCCGGGCTTTAATAACAATAATACAGTATATAAAATGATATCGCGGGCCGGATATAATTACACGCCGGGCCGGATGTGGCCCGCTGCCCTTGAGTTTGACACATATGGACTAAATAGAACTTGAAAAGATATATTTTTGAAATGTGATCGCGCAATTCAGATAGAGTTGACGCAAGACTACAGCCTGCATGCCTCAATAAGTCATCCTCCTCGCTCTTACTTTTTACCGTTCATCTAATGAATACACTGAGTATGGCTTTACCAAAACAATAATTGATGGCGAATAAAGTATCCATTATTCGAGTATGTAGATCGGGATATATATATATACCTGCGTATCGCAGCAGAGAAGTAGTGTGTTAAAAAAGCTAGACAAAGAAAAGGGAACATTTTAAAAATAATGTAACATGACTGTCAATATACAGTATTTGTTTTGTGAGTGTTACTGAGTGTTGCTGTCATCAAGGATTTGATTATCATTATTTCTTTCAATCAGGTTCGTATTTGTAGGATGTGTTGTGTTCAAGTTACATTCCGTGTTTGTCAATCGTTGTAAAGATGACAGGTTTCATTCATCGATTCGTTTCTTACTGCATCAATAAACAGCTCGTCTTCTTCTTTATCTGAGACCTGACACACTGCATGCACGGGTTTTTTTACACTGTCTTCCTTTAGCGGGACATTGACTTTTTCCAACGTGTGCTTTGTTTCCGCAGTAGTTGGATTTATGAATATGCTTATATGTATCAGACGCTTCATATTTTTTGCTGCCTTTTCAATTGTGTAATTCGGTTTTGTTCAGCTCTTTGGAACTGTTGCTTTTATCTGTGCACTGCGTCCAGTTCACGTGAGCCGCTCGGTGTACATGCATCGAAGGTTCCCAGCTGTGCTGGTGCCATCTCGTGCAATGTCCATGGCTGTATTTAATGTTACCTTAGTCCTGGCACTTAAAACTTTCTCTCGCAGTTTCGCGGAGTTTGTGTCAAACACCTCCCTGACCATCTCATCTTCCTCTCCATAAGCACAGTCCTTTACCCGTGAATATTGAGTGGCAGTTTGCTATTGGATTGCCGCTGACGGACGGCCTTATATGGGCAGGCACTAAATTACAAACGCCAGCGGCAGCCTGTCTATGAACATAATTTAATGTGTAGGTTTACATCGTGCTTTGTTTCAAGTAGCAGAACTCATGAATATGGTTGTATATGTCACTTTCGCCGCTTCTTATTGTTTCGCTGCCTTCTCAATTATATAATGCATGTTTTCTTCAGCGCTTTTTGAGGTCTTCCTGGTTTTCCATGTACTGTGTGATTACGTGGGAGGTGTGATGATGTCACACGAAACTCCATACGGCGTTGAAGCTCATCTCCATTACAGTAAATGGAGAAAACTGCTTCCAGTTATGACCATTATGCGTAGAATTTCGATATAAAACCTGCCCAACTTTTGTAAGGAAGCTGTAAGGAATGAACCTGCCAAATTTCAGCCTTCCACCCACACGGGAAGTTGGAGAATTAGTGATGAGTCAGTGAGTGAGTGAGTGAGTCAGTGAGTGAGGGCTTTGCCTTTTATTAGTATAGATATATATATATATATATATATACACGTATGTGTATGTATGTATATACGTATGTGTATGTATGTGTGTATATATATGTATGTATTTGTGTGTGTGTATGTAGATATGGAGATAGAGATATATATATATATATATATATATATATATATATATATATATATATATGGATATGTATATATATATATATATATATAAGTTTATATTATATATATATATGCCAGCAAAACTCATCACTCACAGCAATGACAAAACAATTACATTGTCAATCATGTTACGTTATTATTAAAATGTTTCCTTTTCTTTTTCATTACTTCTTTAACACACTACTTCTCAGCTGCAAAGCACGGGTATTTTGCTAGTATAATATAAAGAACAACTCAGGATTATTTTTTTTTTTTTTTTTTATTTTATTTTGACAGACCGGTTAATGCAAGGTCAATTAAGAGGGATTGTACTGTAATAGTTCCTCTACCACAGCTGGACATGTGGCCTTCTGGGCTTTGTCAGTGATCTGCAAGTCTTATTAATTTATTTTTTACTATCTTTTCTTTAGTATAGCATCAGGGTTGGAGCTGTTCAAATTTATATATAAAAATGTTTCCTTTTCTGTTCTCTTCTTCTAACTGAAGGCAAATAATTATTGATCTTAAAGAAAATACTAAAACAAACTGTTGCTCCAGAGTTTCAGATACACAGAAATTATTTGGTATGGTAAGTTTGCCTCAAGAGTACAGTTAATTTTAAAAGTGTAACTTCATCTAACCCTGTAATGAAGTATTGAAATGCAATAAACTTTCTACAGTAAATACACCATTTTTTGTGCAAACAGTCAACTGAGAAAACAGACTCTTTCCCTTTGAACTTTGTATTTCACTACCTTTACCTTTAGTGTATTTCAGTGCTCTTCAACAACCACAAGTTGAAAGAATTTTTACAATTAGCTGGGATTCAAATATTCATAGGTCAACTATGGTTAACATTTCATTTCTTTATTTCAGGCGGTGTTGCTTCTCCTCCCACACAGACATATTTTTATGTCTTCTAAAATTCTAGAACTAATTATTATAATTCTCTCAAAAGAACAATTTGTTTATCATCCTATGACTGAATCAAAGCACTAAAGACAAACAAAATACAAAAACAATCAACCTAATATGAAACCAAAAACAAATGTATTAAATACTACATTTTTATGATGAAGGCTTAATGAAGACAGAAAAGTGCAAAACAAAAAAAATTCTAAGTGAATTATGGAAAGGAAAAAATAAAAACCATTTCAACACAATTCTCAACATGTAAAAAAAGATTACATAATCCAACCAGTAAAAACTTTTACTGCAAAAACAATTAGGTTTACCAAATGTACAGATAAAGTCATCCTTACACATTTTTAATGAATTCTTAAAATGAACATCTTCATTTTATTTGAGTATGCAGTTATCTGTTACACAACCAATAATACCCTCTGAAGTAAGCTTTCTCAAAATACTCTTGGAACTGTTCAGTCAGCCCAATGTTAAAATCCAGGACAGTGAAAAACATTTGAGTTTAGTCACTCTTTGAGGCATAAACAATGTGAACAAGGTATAATTCAACAGAGGATGAAAAAGCTCTCAACTCCGATTTTCTAAAACCACTTTTTTATGATGAGGTTTGAAGTGGCAGCAGGTTAAGCAGGTCAACTCACACTTCCCTGTACACAGCGACCAGATTCCAGCACTTTCTGGGAAATTCCCAGGCACTCCTAACACAGCTGAGATATATCATCTCTCCAGTGTGCATTGGCGGTTCTACATTAAATTGCTCCCCGGGCGAGACTCCCTCCCGGCGCCCAAAAAAAAACATGACAAAACTACACATTTTGTACACACCACACGTTTTATTGTAGTAATTCCGTCATTCCGTAGCAGACCAATTTTTGCAAAAAAAAATAAAATAATTAAACTGCTCATAACTTAATTATACTCTGTACAAACCAATATTATTTAAGAAAAAATATTTTAAATTATTAAGAATAATATACAAATAAAATATAGAATAAATCACACTAAAGAAAATTAAATTATTTCACTGCAGAACAGAAAACACAAACTGAAACTAAAATCTGACATTTCTGGCCTTTCTAGATGCAAAGTCATCAATAATGGCATCATATGAGATATGCTCCCCTACTGAATGATTAATGCTTATGACAGCAAGGCCAGTGAGCCGTTCCTGAGACATGGTTGACCTCAGGTATGTCTTGATTAACTTCAGTTTGGAAAAGCTCCTCTCTGCTTGAGCCACAGTCACTGGCAGGGTAAGTGCAATCCTGAGAGCAGTCCAAAAGTTGGGGTAGATCTCAGATAGATCTTTATCGTGCATGAAAGTGATAAGCTCAAGGAGGCTCATGGTTTTTAATGGCAGGTGAGGGAAGTTCTTGATTTCCTGCAAAAGCTCTCTACTGTCCAAATTAGAATGCCCTTCGAAGTGCAGTGTGGTACCTAGTGCATTGCACTGCTCTGCCAGCTCCTCATCTGCAAGACTAGGGAAATTTGTCAAAATCCCAAATTTGTTTTCCACATTTTCCAATGTGGTAAAACTCTCCGCGATGGCTGGCAGGGCTGCATCAAGAACAACATTGAAGAATCCAATCTCCAACTTCCTAAGGGCATCACTGAAAGGCTCATCATGTGATTCATATGAGAAGTGGCGCTTTGTGGACCTCAGCCTTTTTTGTTTTAAAACAGCTTCCACATTCATTTCTTCACAAATGTCTTTGGCCGCCATCTGTGCAGTCACAAAGCCACTTGCCCTGTAGCTCTGAAGACCTTGCTCAGTCTTCTTCAAAAGATTAACAGCTAGGTCGACATGCATATTTGGAGACTGCATGGGTTTGCTGACATGCTGTATTGCAGATAGCATGTCATACCAAACAACCGTGCAGATGCTGAAGCGGTACGACCCCACCTCCTCAGACAAAGACTGGGCCTCAGCCTTTATAGCAGGGTCTTTGGTGTTGTCTCTCACCTCAATTAAAGCCTCTCCCACGGCAGCTCCGTGGTACCTCGTGGGCTCAACGCTCTTGACCTTGCTCTGCCACCTTGTTTCTGCCCACATCTTTAAGGTGATGCTCACATGGTTCTTCAGAATGGACCATCTTTGGGAGGAGGCTGAAAATGATGTGTAAAGCTTTTGCAGTACACCAAAATAGCTCATAGCATCCACAGATCCCTTAGCAGCATCACACACAACTAAATTTAATGTATGCGCCCCACATGGCACAAACAGAGCTCTGGGATTCTTTTCTAATTTACTGCCTCAAATTATATGCTTTGTCACGTAACAGAGTTATAAAAAATGGAAAATGTTTGTCTTTTACACTGTCGACACATATGTAAATTACACTGGCTATTTACAGTAGCCAACACAAACAATGGAAATAATTAATAACTGTACTTGTAACAGTTTTGCTGCAAAGCATAATTTTGTGGTTAAATTTAATTAGATCTAGTGTTGTATACACTGCTGAAAAAACATTAGAACCCTGCCCAAAAATAACAGAAAATGTAATGGATTTAATGGTTATAATGTGAATTGTATTGGTTTTAATGGTAAGTATAACAGTGTCTGCTGGTATATGATGGATTCTATTGGTGGGTGGGATGGTAAATCCTATTGGAAAAGTGCCCAAAACACACTACAATAAGGAATTTTGTAATAGTTTCACTGGAAAAAAAGTTAATGGTTCACAATGGTAATTAATAGAAACCATTAGAATTTCTGTGATGGTTTGTATATTAGGCTTTTACTGTGTTTTTTTTAGCAAGGTAAGCATAGCATGCATCATAAGCAAGAAGGCTAACAAAGTAAGAGTTAACGTTATACCACTAATTAACACAATGACATGAATACCTTAATCATACAGAGAGAATATTGTTGCATACCTTTATCTTTTGCCTGTTTCTCCTCATCATCTTTTCTTTTTTTCCTAAATTGGGCACCTGACAGCTTTGGCCTTTTTCTCTCCATCGCTGTGTTTAATCGGCAATCAACAGATTTCCCATCATCCCCCAACGCTGTCACTCACGACCAGAAGTCAAGACTAAACCAATTCACCTCCACATCATAATAATTTTTTATTACCTATTTTTATTAGCCATTTCACACAATTAAATAAATAAATAAAAATGTGCCAATTATTGGTCTGAGTTTAAAATATTTTGAATGAAATGTGCGTTATTTGTAAGAAAGTCAGGTGTCACTGACATAGTTTAGCCCCTCCTTGTCCGCTTCATTTGGGAGAGGTGAACTGTACTCTGCCTCCTCCCCCAACCCCCACCGCCCCTCATCCCTCTCCTCTCCTCCGCTCAGCTTCTGTGCGGCTCCTTCAGCAGCAGGGCGGCGCAGGTATCATAGATAATAGAAACCGCTTAGCGGCACAGATGATTTTTTCCTCCAAGTTCGGTGTACCCCACGTGTCATGAAAAAATGCCGCCCCAGGCGGCTGCCCCGTTCGCCCATGCCTAAAACCGCCACTGCCAGTGTGAGCCCAGTGGAATATGACCCGATCAGCTCAAGAAGGTGCCATCCAAGAGGCATCCTTATGACCTGCCCAAACAACTCAACTCTGAGGTTTTCCAAAATCTCTCAGCTTCTCACTTCCAGCCACCTTGTGAGGAAACCTCATTTCTGCAGCTTGTACTTGTAAACTCAATCTTTTGGTCATTACTCACAGCTCATGACCATAGGGAACGACAGGGATGTAGATCAAACAGCAAAACAAGAATTTTGTCTTTACATTCAGGTCCTACCTCACAACCATGGCCAGTTCAGTGCCTGAAAACAGCTGCCATTGTGCCAGTCCCCTTGTTGATCTCATGTTCCATTTTTATATCACTCATGAACAAGATCCCGAACCTCCTGAACTACTCTACTAAGAGCAGTTGTCCCCCCCTCACCTAGAGGGAGCAATCCACTCTTTTCAGAGTGAGAACCATAACCTTGGAGGTGCTGATCCTCACCTTAGCAGCTTCACAAATGGTAGTGAATGACTTAAGTGAATGCTGAAGATCATAGTCAAATGAGGAAAGGGGAACAACATTATCGGCATAAAGCAACTAATGCTACCCCTAGCCTCCCCAACTGAACATTTTCACATCCTCAAATGTACCATTATACCCTATCCATGAAATCCATAAACAGGAGCGGTGAGAAGACACAATCTTGACAGGGTCCAACATCCACCATAAAATAATTTGACTTAACGCCAAGTATTCAGACACAGCGCTCACTGCATTTACATAAGGAACAAATGGCTCATAAAAATGGCCCCGTTATCCCATATAACCTGCAGAACCTCCCACAACAAGTGATGACGGACATGGTCATAAGCTCTTTCTACATCTATAAAACACTTGTAAACTGGACTATATACTCTCATGCACCCTCCTGCAACTGTGCCATAGAGAAGAGCTGGTCTTTCTAAGATCCTTGCATAGGCCTTACCTGTTAGGCCGAAGAGTGTGATCTCTCTACAACTGGAATACACCCTCTTGACACCGTTCTTAAATCTGGGCACTACCACACCAGTCTGCCATTCCAAGGGTGCTATACCCACCTTCCATGCAAATCCAAATAGACACATTAAATACACTATTCAGTCGGATATCATCCATTTCAGCAGCCTAACCACCATGGAGTCTTTAGAAACCACCATAGTGAATTTGGTAACAATGATGGGTCACAAAACATGCCTCAACCACCCCCCACACCCCCTCCAAATGGTAAGTGTCTATCTCTCCTTCCTGGAAGGAGGGCATGTCTACCAGGGTGACAACTTCCTTGACAAATTCCTCAGAACAGGTCTGCAACACTCCACCCCTGATTAACATAATCTAAGTAAGTCTGCACCTTCCCCTCCTGAGACAGTTTGCCACAATTGCCTTGAGGACATCCAACAGTCTTTTGCCATGCCCTCTCCAACCACCACTTGTACTCAAGCTTTAGCTTTTCTGCCTGTTGGGACCTCTCAAATGAGTCAGGAGGTTCCACAAAGAGCATTTTCCAAAAAGGCTACCTTATTCAATCTGAAGGCAATGAATAGTTAGCACATATAACTTTATTATCTCACATTTAGCTTTTTACAATGCACTGATGTCAGAGCTTCCATCAAGCCTTAAAAATGTTTCTGATGGTTCAAAGCTTTGCAACTAGACTTAAAATAAGCACATCATAAACTTAGCAAATGACACAGCATCTGCAATTCAGAATCTACATTGACTTCTACTTAAAATTATCATGGGTGGACACAATGGTTGCCAGGAAACATGGGCCTACCAGTTTTTAAATCCAGACAACCAAACTACAAACCCCAATGGACTACTAGATATTCTAGATGTTTGGTCCATGTAATATTTTCCTAATCAAAAATAAATTGTATAAAAACAAAGGACCCAATACTTCATGTACGATCTTAACTTTGATGTTACTTTTGAAGACAACTGCTTATAGCACACCATACTGCTGTAACCTCATCCTAAATTGAGGTTTTGACTTTACGTGTTCACGCTGGTTGAAAGGGCAACGCAAAAAAATGATGTCAGACATGGCGACACACACTGGGTTTCTGCCATACACTGCGCACTGAATTTTTACTAACCACACAGAAGTGTGGGCACATCATGTTCCCTAAACAATGAATTTTAAGGAGAGGCTGGTTATATGGATGCTAGAATGCTGAATGAAGAGCTGAATATAATGCAGTAGGTCATCAAAGCCCAAGTAAGACATGCATCTGCTCATCATGTACGTCACCCAATCACAAGAATATTATATTTCACTGTCCACTTTGCCGCTTTTAGTTAACGGATCAACACTCACACAAATTAGTGAGAAATATAGTGAAACTGTGCGGCAAATCTAAAAAACAAGCAAGAGAAAGAACAGTGTTACTTTTAAACCTGCAGGGACAGTGTGGGCAAGAATGCCAAAAAGTATCCTACCCTCTCATTATTTACTACTATATAAACATGGTAACAATCAACGCATATTTTATTAAAAAAAAAAAAAAAAGAAGAGGACAAGGCAAACTGTTCCATTACTGTTTCAATACCCATTACAAATGAATAGTCATAATTATAAGCACCATCATGACAAAATACAGTAATCCCTCCTCGATCGCGGGGGTTGCATTCCAGAACCCCCCACGATAGGTGAAAATCCATGAAGTAGAAACCATATGTTTGTATGGTTATTTTTATATATGTTAAGCCCTTATAAACTCTCCCACACTGTTTATAAATATTCCCCACACAGTTATACAGCATAAACCTTTTGTATCCTCTTAGATATTAGGTAAGATTTAATGAAATTATTTATGTAAACACTGTTTATAAACAGTAAAAGCTAAATATTATTTTAAAGATAGAGTGTTTCCGATATCACATATGTTACAGCCATTATGATAGACAGGTCACCAGCAATTAATACGTACAATGCAAGAAAAATTGTATACAGTAAGTGTGTGTGTAGTGACACTAAACGTACATACATGTACTAAGTACTGTAAGTAGAAAATTAATTATGGTTACTCACCAACAATGACACGATGACTTCTCCGATAACAATGAGTTTAGTTTTACTGCACAACAAAGGTTACAGTTACAGTTCTTCTAAAGGAGCCTCTTCAGGCGACTGTGTAGCACCGCCGTTGTTCTTCTTCCGGCAGTCTTCAATCCAAATCCCAAAAGCAGATTCCATCCAGACTACTGCCTTACTACATCCACTTACAACTCTTTTTGCACCCTGGTTAAAAGGACACTGCGGCCATAGATCTTATATTCCTTTCCTACTTTTAAAATAAAAAGAATCATAGCCTCATTGATGCCGTAATGGCATCCTACAGCGGTGTAGCTTTTCCCTTCCTTTAACATATCCAAAACTTTTACCTTTTCAGCAATCATTAACATCTTCCGTTGGCACTTGGGCACGGCCCCTGAAGCAGTAGCAGGAGCAGATCGTTTTGGAGCCATAATGATGGGCTTGACTATGCACAAAGATAAACACAAAAGAGCACAAATGTTAACGCTTTACACAGCGAAACACGTTGATGCTGAATGAGCAAGACGAGACTTCCTGGTTAACGCCGCAGAATCGAATTCAGCGTTCCGTCGCTGAGCCATTCAGCACACAGGAACTTAACTGCGTGCTCCGATTAGTTAGCTTCTCTGCCATCCGCCAATAGCATCCCGTGTATGAAATCAACTGGGCAAACCAACTGAGGAAGCATATACAGGAAGTAAAAAGACCCATTGTCTGCAGAACCCACGAAGCAGCGAAAAATCCGCGTTATATATTTAGATATGCTTACATATAAAATCTGCGATAGAGTGAAGTCGTGAAAGTCGAAGCACGATATAGCTAGGGATTACTGTACATAGAAAATAACTATTAGCAGATAAAATACAAAGGATATTCCACAAAGCAGCAATTAATTACAAGCACTATCATGACAAAATAAATAGAAAATAACTTTCAGCAGACAAAATACAAAGGATATTCAGCAAAGTAGCAATTAATCCTGGGTGGAGGCAGCATCACAATCAAATTAGAGAATGTACCATATTGTATGTAAAGAGCATCCAGAAATTACATGTGAAAGCAGTCCTTCGTTTTCAGGAAAAACTAATTTTAGGATTGAAAAGGTGAACAAAATCGACATTAGTCTGTTTACTATAATAGTTAGCCAGCAGTATCTAACAAATGTTGATGTGGGGCCGAGTCATTTCACGAAATGTACAACTTGGAAACAAAAATATACATTGATGTGGCAGGTAATGGATAAGGCTTGCTGAGGAAATTATCTAAAATATTCAGCAGCTTGTTGATCACATATGATGTCTTGAATTTTCCAACAGTGATCCTGTCACAGATCTTCAATAGTTAAGTCTCAGAAAATGGGCATTAACCTTTCAAAATTAGAGGGCTAATGCTAATGCTGTCACAGACATAAATCACATAAAAAATAAGATGCTCAACTTTAACCAATACTGCGGTGGGTTGGCACCCTGCCCAGGATTGGTTCCTTCCTGCCTTGTGCCCTGTGTTGGCTGGGATTGGCTCCAGCAGACCCCCGTGACCCTGTATTCGGATTCAGCGGGTTAGAAGATGGATGGATGAACTTTAACCAATATGTACTTTGGGCTCCTAACTGTACTACAGGATACAAATATAATTCTTCTTATTAGCCCAAAGACTGTGGAGTGTGAACATTCTTTTTCAAGTCTAAACCTCATCTTTACTAACACGAGTATCCTCTTAATGATCCAGGTGTGGTAAATTTTAATGCAGCTGTATACACAGATCACTGGCTGTGGTCAACTAAAAGTGTATGACACTGCAAAGGATATACTGCACCTCAGAATAACTCTGAACGTCAAACTGATGATGTTTTTGACTTAGAAACTAATTTGCAGGCTCTAAATTAGGTCTGAAAACATACTTTGGGAATACAATATTAAATGTTGTATTTTGATTTGTTTCTGATAAAATATTTTGTGTACGCTGAAAAAAGACCACACATCAACATGACACAATTCATCGAAAACCATGTATTTGCTAAGCTATTCTATTCCCTAGAGGCTGATTGTATTTACAAATTGGTAGAAGGGCGCCAAGCACTAGTGTATAAGACTTTACAAATAAATGAAGCTGCAAAAAGTTGCAGGTAACCCTCCATCGTAAAGCTAGGCTACCAAACAGCAAAAATGGTCCACCAGGTTTGCGTAGCTCGTAACCCAGCAGATTACCATGTGCATTTAAGGTTTGTCCACAACTGTAATTGTACCAAATCCCTCGTGTCTACAATAATCATTTTCTCCATACAGTATTTACATACCT
Source organism: Polypterus senegalus (assembly GCF_016835505.1). NCBI lineage: Eukaryota > Metazoa > Chordata > Cladistia > Polypteriformes > Polypteridae > Polypterus > Polypterus senegalus. The sequence continues at coordinate 67,926,477 of NC_053159.1, read as the reverse complement.
GACTTGTAGTTTAGTTAGGACCGTCTGAATCTGGTTGGCTCTAACTTCCACGTGCAACATTTATGAAAGACATTTTCCTACGTAGCTCCCTCTCTCCGGAATAACACTTGTCTGTTCATACTTCATTTTTAAATACGTTTCTTAAAAATAAAACCTTTATGTTATCATATCAATTTATATTTGTTTTATTTTATATCATCATTATTTTCTCAAAACATACAATTTTGTATTCTCTAATTATCCCTTGATCTGATTTGTTTTTCGCGTTAGATTAACTGATATAATTCATTTCAATGACTTCTTATTCACCTACATTTATTATTATGCTGAGAACTTTGTTCTGCTTGAGCCTAGAAAAGGCATGCAAGAATAACAATAACGAATTATTACTCAGCACGATGTTGAATCTATCTCCCAGTTTCTCTCCGTGAAGACTTTTACGCCTCTTCATTTAGCCATCATAAATCCATAAAACCAAAGCTACGCTTTTCTCTATACAGAATTTGTAAAAAGGAAAACAATGCATCACATTCAACCGTTTTTCTTAGATTACATTACATGAACACTTAGTTTTTAAACTTTAAAAACTGCTTTGCGATGATAAATGTCGTATAAGTTAATTAAGGACAGACAGACTCCGCATATATTTAGTACTCATTGCACACATTACTTCTAGTATTCAGTACTCATTGCACACATTACTTCTAGTATTCTAAAACTATTAATAACTACAGGCTGCCCTCAATTATTTTTTTCTTTCATAAAATATGCACGATTTATATAAGGGGGGGGGGATACAAACAACGGGCAAGGTAAATGTCTCTGCAATTCGCTACCATTACATAATAGACAAGACTGCTTACAAGTTTCCAATCTATTACCTCGGAGATTTAAACTCAGAGAAGGTACGCACTACAAATGCAACTTGTAAAGTACACTGAGAATAAATAAATATGAATATAGACGCTTCTGTCCTTTATTATTTTATCTACCGTAATAACAGATCCATATTGTTTATCTTCCTTACAGTGTTCAATATTACAAACATGACTTACGCTTATATTCGGCCATCAGTCTCTTCAACGCCGTTCCAGCCATTATTGAGATCCTATTTTAAAAAGCTCAAAAAACAGTAAGATTCTACACACGAGCCCATACATGGGTGGCGCATAAAGGAAATAAAAATATACATCCGGGTCTTTTGGGGACAAAAAACATGGGGTTCCAAATACCCAGGCAAGATGGAGGCATTAGGCAGCTTGGCTACTTTGGCAACAACACTATTGCACCATTATTGGCTGAGAAAAGTCACGTGATTGATTGTTGATATACTTGGAAAGACAAGTGACTGACGGACGCCCGAACCACCAATTCCATGAGCTAAACGCCAATGTACGAAGTTTAAAAAAAATGACCAGTAAGTGACTCTGTTTCGTGGTCACGTTGGGTAGAAACTCGGAAGTGTGGGAGGGAGAAAACAGGCCAGCTTGCTTTTTTGATCGGCTCCGATCTGAGTTTAACATTGATGTCGTCAGAATAGGACCGTATCTAATATAATGGGGGTAATGGTGGGAGCTGGATGAAGGAGTGAAAAAAAGAGGGAGACGTGAGAAATCAGGCTGTTTTAGCGAGGAAGTGTCAGGGGAAGATGATTTTGCAGTTATTTATAAGGCGATTGATGAAGGGAGGTAGTTGGGAGAGTTTAGTCCGCTTAAATTGGCGTCGTGGAACTAGAGTATGATGGGAGAAGTTAAAAAAATTGGGGAACGTTCATTTAATCTTTTTTTTTTTTGTAAAATTAAGGAACAACAAGAACAAGCATTAACTTTTTTTTAGTTTAGGACAAATATAATTTCAGGTATAGCAGTAGGTGTAAATATTAAAGAAATAATAGGGTATTTAAGAAAACACAACGTAATAGATGGATATATCATTAATACGGTATTAAAAGAGACGGGAAGTGAATTCCGTAAAATTCCATTGTGTTGTCTTTTAAGGGTAATTTACTAAGTACTGTAATGTGAAATTGACGTACTAGATTAATCCAGTTTTTATACTGCAACTAGTCAGATGTTTTAAGTGTCAAATATCTGGACATGCAGCAGGAATTTGTAAAGGAAGAAAAAGATTTTCAAAGTGTGGTGGTGATCATATTTATGAAGAATGTAAAGAACTAATTTTGAAATGTTGTAATTGTGGTGTGAATCATAGTGCTGCTTATGCAGGGTGTAGTTGTTATCTAAAATTAAAACATAATTTAAAATAATCATATGCATAAACAGTAAGAAAAGTTTGAAGGATGACAAGTATAATGGCATAACTTAAGAAAAATTGTAAAGGCAGTGGAAAAAGAGATCCAACCAGTAAAAATGGAAGATGTTTCAGAATATATAAACAATGAAGCAATAGAGCTACTTAATGATTTTGCCATTAAACAAGAAATAATAGTGGATATATTAAAATTTTTAGCTTTTATTGTTAGTCAGTCAGTAAGTCAGTCATTCTCCAACCCGCTATATCCTAACACAGGGTCACGGGGGGTCTGCTGGAGCCAATCCCAGCCAGCACAGGGCGCAAGGCAGGAACAAACCCTGTGCAGGGCGCCAGCTCACCACAGCTGTTATTGTGGTGGTTGCAATTTATACTGTCCAAACAGCAAAGAAATCTGAGAAACTGAAGATAATTTAGGTCAGCTGTAAAGTACTTAATCATAACAGAAGGATACACTGATAAATTACAGCCAGTATTTCAAACTCCTAGCTAATTAGGTCAATAATAAAAGTTATCCAGTGGAATATAAGAAGTTCAATAGAAAATGATCAAGAATGTGCACAGTATATACACTGTCTATACACATTTTACCAGAAGTGATTTGTGTACAAGAAACCTGGCTAATGGCATATTTACAGTTTAAGGGTTTTTGATTGTATTAGAAAAGATCGGTAATCTCAGGATGGTGGATGCTGCATTTTTGTTAGAAATTATGTCATATATAGAGAACATAAGTACATAATTTGAGTGTAACATGGTAGTAATAAAGAGTTCAGAAGGAGATTAGAGGGTGGTTTCATTTTTACAATGCAGGAGATTTTTTTGGGAAAACAGTTGCAAAAGTTGTTTATAAATGTAAGTTATCCAGTTATAACTGGAGACTAATTCTCCTAATGTACTGTAGGATAGTAAAAATACAAAAAAAAAAAATGAAGATAGTCTAGAACAGCTGCTAGCTGATGTAAATCTTGTATGCCTAAATAATGGTAGAGGGACCATCCATAGCAATGTGCATAGTTGTTTGGATTCAAAATTATGTTTAGTAGGTGGGCTGTTTTGTGTGATGGTACGGGTCGGCTCCTTCCTCCCTCTTAGTTTTTGGGAGCTTTCTTGAACCTGACACCGTCAATAGTCATGACTGGGATGAGCTGAGCAGATGAGAACACACCAAGGAAGGAGATGGTGAAAAGTGCTCAAGTGCTTTTATATTAAAAAAAAAAATAAATAAATCCCAAAACAAGGTGTCCAAAAATCCACAAGCCTTGGATTAAAACTGATGCCTCTCCAGATTATCCTATTAGGACCTCGCAGCCCCAAAAGACATCGACCAATAGGCGCAGACACCCATTCTATCCGGCCTGTGGCCCTGCTGCCAATACCACGGCTTTTGCGGGACCCTACTAGTCATTCAACAGGAGCAACTCACAGCCCCCTCCTGAGCGATGGCCACTCGCTCCTCTTCGGAGATCTACTCACATTCATCCGCTTCCATTCACTGCACCAGCCCCAAGGAGTGTGGCTGGCCTGCCTGCCTCTCTTTGTGACCTTGCGCTCCCATTTTTATATGCTGGGGAGTGGTTGCAGGTGCGATTTCTCGCACGTGCCAGCAAGTCAATGCCCGGTCGGTCAACTACTTTGCAGCATCCCGGAGACTAGGCATCTTCACAGTAGATCACTCGCACCTGCTCCACTTCCCAGCGAGGGCTCAACGTATTATTCATTTATTAAAACACCCAGTTTTTCTGAGCTGCAGACCCACTATACCACAGATTGCAATATTGGGGAGTGATCATTCCATCTGGAATAGATTTAAGAATATTTGTCATTTTTTGAATTAGATGAACAATTGATAATTTCACCTAATATCAATGAATTTAATGAATGGTTAGTATAATAAATGAGGCGGCTGTTAAATGTATTCCAGTTATAATTAAATATGTGAGGCCAAAAGTGCTGCAGTGGTGGACTGGTGACTGTTATAAAATAATTCATGAAATAAATATAGCATTCAGAAGGCTAAGGAAAGCCTTTACTTACCATAGTTTAATACATTATATATAAATGGCTAATAGCAAAGAGCTGGATAATCATTAAATCAACAAAAAAGAACATTGAACAAAGATTCTCCAATTAAAGAAGTATGGGACAAGATAACACAAATGAATGGTAAATACATAACCAAGAAAGTGAATGGTCTAAAAACTGAATTTGGGTATATAGATGTCATCTGACACTCTCCAGAATTGAACTAAATATAAGCATCACGTGTAGTCATCATGTGAAGTATTTTGAGCTACATTATTTGTATGAAAATGTGCTATATAAATAAATGATATTGTTGTTGTAGTCCCAGGCCACTTGGCCATAGTGTCTGCAAAAAGTCCCTAATGATTGGTTGTACAGTATATCACCTGGACATTTATTGCTGAGATCCTGTTTTGACATGCGTAGATGGGATTCAAGAGACTGGGAGTACGAATAGGCATGAGTATTTCAGCTAATGTACCTGCAATTCCAAATATGTTTACAATGGTGTGAAAATCAATTTTAGTGTCTTGGATGGCATTGAGTTTTATTATTATTTCAGATACAATTGGTTACGTCATTTGTTTTTCTAATTGAATCAGAGGTGAAGTGAATTACTTATGGTCATGTAATGTCAATAACAGGATTTGAACCCACTACCTCAAGGTTTGTACCAAATGGCACAATAGTAGTCTGGTCACAGCATGCACAGATTTACACACAGAGACCTTGCTGAGGCCGTGTGCATCACCAACGCAGGAATCCACTAGTGGTATAGAAATGGAGAGTGTCAGAAGTTACATAATGGGACTGAGAGCAAAAGTCAGGTGTGTTCCTTTTTCCAGTTCACCCAGCACCAGACCAAGGAGGATTATTTTTTCACCCCAGCGCCGCCTGTGTTTCTTTATTAATTGTTGATTACTGAAATGATCCAAGGGGTTTATGTCTGCCTGGAAAAGAGCATATAGACCTGCTATTTGTATTCTTGGCTGGCGCTGTTTCAAATGGCATCCTCAGTTGAGTTACACACTTCTCTTGACTGATGTCATTGTCATTGCTGGTATTTAGAGGTGTTTCACCTTCCCACTTTAAAGGGTGTGACTGATTACATAGCATATTTCAATTAGTTCACTCATCAAAGCTACAAAGTGCCCATTTTGTACTAATATATTACCTACATTATAATTTTATATATACTGTATATTACAAAATCAACTTAAATCTCAGCACTTTTACTGTAAACAGCAAGAGCACAAAACGCACTCTGAGACACATCTGCCTGCAGCGCGTTCTTCATCTTTTTAGGACAGGCAGGCAATATAAACTCTTTGCTGGCATGCACACTTTTTACATTTTTTTGGATGCATTTTCAGAATAAGAGGATTTTGACATGGATAATGAATTTTTGATCCAAATATAATAATAACTTGGATAGAATGATTATAAATAGCAAAGGATTGGTGTATAAATGAGAGGGAAAAGCCTGCAATGTAAATGTAAAAGTTGAAATTGCAGTGTAATTCCAGTTGAAAGATTAGGCTTAGAATCTTGCTTTAGCCAATTTTGCTGTTGCTCTGGCCTTTGAGCTTGTCCAGCATGTGTTTCAGACAAAAATATGGGTTCCGCTCATGTCAGTGCAAAGTCACAAAATAATTTTCAGTTATCTGAACATAATATCATCTGCTAAGGGTAAATGTTTTATTTTGCTGTATACTTTCTGATAATTGAATTGTCAGATTATTATATGTTAACTAGTACATTCAAGTAAGAATTTCACTGTACTTTGCATATGTGACAATAATGAACTTTTAAACCCTAATAACCTGTGTTTCCTTTTATTTTGACATACTCTACATTTGTTCTGTTTTCTTTTTGTATTTCACAGGTGTCCAAAACCCTGTGATAGAATAATACAGATAATCCAAGATGGCATCTCCACAGTCAGCTGCTACTCTTTCAGTATGCTCCAGTAGACTGTTCACCTCTGCATTCACTGTAAAATGAAACTATGTAACTTCATGCTTTCTAGCTGCACAGTGGTAAGCTACTCCAAAAACTATACTTTGTTGTTTGTAAATGTATTTGTTTAGTTTTTGGTGGGTGAAAAAGTCCTTTTTTTCTTTAATTCGTAAGTGTCCATGCTATACTAGCTACCCATTTTTTCAAACAACAATCTGGTCAATTTATACTTTTGTGGATCAGAAAAGCATAACAAAAATGCAAGGAGTTTCATACATTCTAAGACTGTCCCAGTGTATATGCATTCATCTGACCTTTTACTTACCACTGATCCAGTCTATGGTTGTGGATAAGCAAAGCTCACAATTACCACAAGGCCAGGACCCTTTCTGTCGCAGTATCACTTAAATACACCTGCCCCGACTACCTTAAAGATAGGAAATTTAAAGATGGCAGATAGCCTGACAGCATGTATTTTATTTCTGTTGAAATAATTGAAGTTTCTGGATTAAATGTATTAAGCCTATGTTATACGGAGGAGATGCATAAGCCACACAAAAAAAGATCAATTTCAGCCTAGACATTGAATGGGTACCAATACCACAAAATGTGTCATTTTAAAAGGTTGTCATGAGTGAAGTATGACATTTAGTTTTGGGAGCCACACAAATAAAAAAAAATTCTTTTTTAGAGCAGGGGTTGCCAAGTCCAGCCCTAGAGGACAGAGGTGGTTAGAGTAGCCAAAAATTGTACTCAAGTAAGAGTAGCGTTACTTCAAAATAATGTAGTAAAAAATAAAAAATAAAGTAAAAAGTAGTCATCCAAAAAATTACTCAAGTAAGAGTCAAAAAGTATTTGGTGAAAAGACTACACAAGTACTCAGTAACTGTTTGAACATAATAAATTACTTATTTTTTAGAAATGTTGTAATAAGACAGACAAAAATATGAAATAATGTGCAAATTCTGCTATTTCCAAATAATAAAATGAAAAATGAGTTAAAATAAATAACATCTTTACAAAATAAAGATGCACAAATAACGCAAAGTTCCAAATCTCAGATTTTCACAACAAAGCTTTTGAAGCCAGTATCAACAGTAGGTAACATGTATGTTTGAACAGTGCAAACTCCTTACAGTGACAAGATATACTGTACACTGACAGCATAATACTGCATATTCACTTGCCCTCCAAATAGCACAGCTGATAGAAAATAACATTAGAACAAGGCAGCTTGTGCACGTACAAGAAGTCTCACTTTAACATGACTGTCTATGCATGTTTGGTTAAAATGTATTTGTTCTTCACTCAATGAAGTGATGGTTAAGCTTCAGCAGGAGTTGGCTCTCAAGGTTCTTGCAGTGAAGCTGTGACCGTTTAGCAGTGAACAGGAGCCCCACTTGACTAAAAAGTATCTCACAGGCTGCAGATGCAGGACGTTTGTGTGTGGTCATGTGACTGCATGGCTACGTTTGATTGGTGAAATGGAGTCATGTGATTATCTATATATATAATTCACTAAGGCAAGACACCCATGGAAAGCACGCCGGAAGGGGCATGGATTCACTAAGCCACCGACAAGTAAGACACCTATGGCGCACGCAGGGAGGAGCCACGCCCACCAACTCCAAGACCATTGGATACGATGACAACTCGCAGAGCCACGCCCACCAACTCGGGCACGACGACACAGAAAGAACGGCATCATTTATATTCGTCTGTCGTAGAGGCCTCATGTACCTCCGAGCCACCTTGACTGTTCATAGAGGCAAGTTTCTCGCGGAGGTGAGTCGCCATAAGCAGCGTGTAAAACAGTTTGCGAGGGGTATCCCATGCCCATCCCCTTAAAACAATCCTTTACAACTGAGGTTAAAACACAATGAAGTAAGCAGTCTTTAAAAACCAAGTTTTCGGTTACGACGCACGACCACGTGCACCATAGCAAACTGTTTTACACGCTACATACAGCAATTCGCATCTGCGACAGATATGCGTCTTCTTCACTCACGGACAATTATATGTTGCTCTCTCCAGAGTTCCATCTTTTCATTCACTTTCTGTTGTATCCTCAAACCCTCCCTTTTTAGACAACTGTGTCTTTCCAGAAGTGTTCAACCATCAATAAATAATTATGCGGCGTTTGTTATGCCGCGGGTTCACTATTGTGTTGTATTTTGCTCTCTCCAGAGTTCCATCTTTTCATTCACTTACTGTTGTATTCTCACACCAACCCATTTTAGACAACCGTGTCTTTCCAGAAGTGTTTAGCATTCAATAAATAATTATGCATGAGATTGAGCGTGTGTCTACCCTGCGCAGAGAGGCATGGGTAAGTCGTTGAACCCCATTCGGGCTGCAAACCATGGAATTCCCACTAAGTGCGATTCATAAGTTCTCACTGGTTGCATCCCTACCCTTTGTGCACACCCCACTCCCACCTCGCTAGTTCCATGGTCGGGTGTCTTGGTGGATTATATTTAGAAAAGCAGTCAACGACTCAAGTGATGAGTTGGAGGTGGGCACATGAGCGGGCAGTACATACTGAACGAGAATTCAGCAGACTAGCATGACGGAGGGTGCTGAATGGACGTCCTTCTCCTCTCCTCCTGTTCCACACTCCGCGCCGTGCACCCCCATCCCTCCGTCTGGCAAGAGAAGGCGCCATTGCAGTCCGCCAGTTTTCATTCACGGACGATTGTGTGTTGGTTCGTTCCGTGCATTGTTACAATGTTGCTTTTCTTGCTGATTTATTACATTACCGATTTTTCAAATGTTAATTTTCTCCCTGTGCTTAAAAATCATTAAAAAAAACGGCCTGATTATGCGGCGTATGGTACGCTGCGGGTTGGCTAGTTGTTGCTAAGTCTGATTGGTGAAATGGAGTCGTGATTATTGTTGCTACGTCTGATTGGTGAAACAGTCATGCAGTAGATCCACTGGTGACTTCTCTCTGGCAAAAATCTAGCGTATATAATTTGTAAATGAAAAAAAGTAATGAGACAAGTGTTGCCCAATGTAGTGGAGTAAGAGTAGTGTTTCTTCTTCACAAATGTACTCAAGTAAAAGTAAAAAGAATGGTGCAGTAAAACTAATCTTGGAAGTACAATTTTTTTTGAAAAGTTACTCAAGTAAATGTAACGGAGTAAATGTAACTCAACACTACCCACCTCTGCTGGAGGACCACCGTGGCTGCTGTTAACCCTTTTTTTAATGAGTGTCCTGTTCGTGCTGTGTGACGCCCCTTTGGCACTGAATCCGTGGAAGCTACCATGGGAGGCTCATTACGTTCCCCAGAACACTTGGTGGCAGCCCCCCTGGGCAGTATCGGGGCCACAATCGTGAAACACCGGAGCTCAAAACACTTCAGCGGATCGTAAAGACTGCCCAGCAGATCATCAGCTGTTCTTTACCCTCTCTGAATGAACTGCACAGCTCTCGCTGCCTCAGGAAAGTGGAAAACATCTTGAAAGACTCCTCACACCCCACTCATGACATGTTCCAACTGTTGCCATCAGGCAAAAGATATAGAAGCATCAAAACAAAGACAAATAGACTGAGTAACAGTTTCTACCCTGTTTCTATTAGGGCACTGAATGACACCTAATCACCTCCAATGCAGCAGTACAATAGATGACATCCTGTGTAATAGTGTGTTTCATGTGCAATTAAGGTCTTATGTTGAGTGTTTGTGTTCTACCTTATTTCTTCTTATCCTTTTGTAATTATATTTATTTATATTTTGACACCATAGGGACTGAACCTAATTTCGTTTTATTTGTTACAATCACAATAAACTTATTCTGATTCTCATACCTTATGGGTTCTGTGGCCCTGCCAGGGGGAGCTGAACGACTTAACCAGCCCACCTGGGCTGTGATGCAGCCACACCCAGAAGTGCAGCCTAGTTAGGCTAATTACCACCTGAAACACTTCCAGGTGGGCTATTAGAGGAGCCTGCAGCCACCACTCAAGGAGGCTGAGCTGAGCTGTACTGAACTGTACTGTACTGTACTGTACTGTACTGTACTGTACTGTACTATAGTGTTTTTGTGGTGGTGTTTTGTTTGGTGTGTCTTTTGGGACTGTGTTGTGTCTGTGGGACACTGGAAAGATGTGCCCCACAGGTGAAGAAAATAAAAAGATTATTTTACATGTGCCTCAAGGTGTCAGTCTGTGTCGGGTCTAGTACCTTTTTCACAGCTGCTAATTAACTTCTTTTGAATTAATTTTAATTGACTTGTTTTAAGATTTGTTCCCCTGAATTTCTTCATCGTTCCTCTGAATTGCTTCATTTCTTTCCTTAAATGGCACCCAAACAGAAATTAAATGTGAGGTGAGGGAGCCAACAGAAGATCAACTAAGTCAGGGCCACAAACTCCAACCAATTTCACTCCAAGCAGCTGCTTAATTAGGTGCCAATTCCTATAGTTAATTAAACCAGTTCTTTAATTTCATGGCCTGTTGCTGCTCTCGTGGTGCATTAGCAGACATTTACAAAATTGTTGATGTTCTCTTTCTAAGAGCCCTGTTAAAATGTTTTGGGGACCTGAGCAGATTGACATTCCTGAGTCCTTCATCTTTCTTTATTTTTAGATACCATATGATAGACACCAGTTGTTTTGGCTCATTTTGTATCACGTTATTGTTTGGCTGCTAATTAAGGAAAAAGAAACAAGAGTCTGAGTGTTCAAGAACAAGTCAATTAAAATTAGTTCAAAAGAAGTTAATTAGCAGCAAAAACTGGTCACTTGTTAAGAAAAGGGTTAGAATGAAAACCTACAACCATGGTGGTCCTCCAGGACAGGAGCTGGCGACTCCTGTTTTAGAGTTACTACCATAATCACATCCCAAGTCTCATACCATAAATTGTAATTCAAAGTTATAGTTTAACTTAAATCTCATTTACCATATAACATTTAAAACTTTAACATTATGAAAGTACACAAGTTCTGTAATATTAAAATGACAATTTGTCTACTTATTGTACTTGCTCTAAAATAAACACTTTATTTTTAAATAAGTTAGAAAATGTATGAATGGCATAATATTTGTGTTCTGTGGAACTGGGCAGGGGCCAATCTATTATAAAAGTAAAGAAGCTTAATCTGAGATGTAGTGGTTACTTTTTTTAAACATTTGTGATGGTCTGTCGGAAACAACCCTGTTGTAGAAGGTAACTGTGGTTACCCAAACTTTGTTCCAGGTTGGGAAGGGGTCCCTGTAATAGTTCAAGCTTCACTGCCCCAAAAATGTAGGTCTGCCACAGAAACCGAGTTAACAGTTTTGAAAGAAATGCAGGTTAGGGTCATTGGTGATGCTAAATTGGCCTGTGTATGTACAGTATTTGTGTGTTGTTGTGTTGACCCTATGTTGGACTGACATGCTCTGCAAGGATTTTTTTCTACCTTGTGCCCAATGCTTGCTAAGTTAGGTTGAAGTCTTAATGCACCCTATAAGTGAGTTTATTAAATAAATTCATTGACGAAAAGTTGGATCATTTTAAATTTTCTATTTACTATATGAATGAGATTGTTGTTTCTTAAATATTTTAACACATTGTTTTGAGTGACATCTGGTTGGGGTTTGCTCAGACTCATTCTGCTGTTTGTATAATTGAGACATTCAAGCATAGAAAAATGTGGGCACATACACATGACTTTGCATCCATTTAAACAGCTGTTTAAGTATCTATTTACTGACCAGATTGTCTGCTTTAAAAGAGGAAAATTCTGTATACATAGTATACAAGTTGAAATGTTGCTTTTGAGGAAAAAACAACAGCAACCCTTTATTTCAAGTTTATTTTAGTAATATATTGTAGCAGTAAAAGAAAAAGTAAAATGCTGATGTCCAGCTATCTGGGACTGGCTGTTACTGAAAGTAGTAACACAAAGCAATAAAGAGATGACAGATATAAAAAAGACTGAATTTTTTTTTTTTTACAGTTCCATAAAAGGAACACAGTACTTTGAAGTGCAAATATTTACAATGAAAAATAATAGTGTTGGTCTCAAAGAAGAACAACCCTGCTAGACAGAAATGCAGTTCTGGGGACAATCAACAGCCTTACGTCTAATAAAAAGGTTAACTCTTCCTCAGCCACAAAAATATAACCTCAACAAATAGTACAAAATCTGGAGCCTTTACTGGCTTTATGAGTCTTTTCTAACTCCTAACCTCAGCTAATTGCAGTGCCACCCAGCATTACACTCAACTGGCATGTGCATACAAAATGCTTTAGTTTTTTTCTCTGTCCTGGGGGTATTCCTCGAAGCATGCTTAACGAATATGCTTTGTTTAAATCAAGACAGTGGGGTTATCTGAGTGTCAATTCTTAGACTGATCTCTATCGATGGTATTCTAAATCAACTATTTAAGCTGTCACTATCATTATGAAGCCCAGCCCATCATCCTATCAGCCTACCCTCATAAAGTAAGCAACTAATTTCCATCTGAGGGGTGACTATATTGAAGAAAAAAGAAAAACAGCAACATTGAGCTTTACACTCACATTCGTCTTTTGTCTTTTAGTTGTTTGACCCGTTACAGAAATGGTTTGGTGAGGACCTCACTGTCACAGTCTATATCACACTACATTCCTGGATATGCTATAGATTATGTATGCTGACTTTTGTTGTTAGCATTATGAGTTTCGGAGATACTGTAGGAGGTCTCTCTTCAGAGCTTCAGTATCAGTTAAATAAAACAAACCTATGAAATGCAGACCAGTCTTTAAGGAACAATGAACATTTTAAAAATTTTGCAATAAAAATCCATAGAAACCTTGAAAGTGCCACACTGTCTATTTTATATTTTACTAGCCAACCCGCTACGCCGCATAATTATGAATTGATGGGTGAACACTTCCTGAAAGACAATTGTCCAAATGGGGTGGGTTTGAGGATACAACTGTAAATAAATGAAAATAATGAAAAGATGGAACTTTGGAGAGAGCAACATACAGTTGTCCGTGACTGAAAACTGGAGGACTGCCGTCGCACCCCCACCTCCCAGAGCGAGGGATAAGGCTGGATGGCGGCCCTCTAAGAAGTTGGACGCCGACCGCTCGGAGGTCGCGTAACTATTCATCAGGAGGGAGTCTTTCTCGTTATCGGAATTAACCAGACAAATCACTCCACCAATTAAGAACGGCCATGCACCACCACCCACAGAATCGAGATAAAGCTATCAATCTGTCAATCCTCTCTGTGTCAGGGCTGGGAGAGGTTTCCCGTGTTGAGTCAAATTAAGCCGCAGGCTCCTCTCCTGGTGGTGCCCTTCCGTCAATTCCTTTAAGTTTTAGCTTTGCAACCATACTCCCCCAGGAACCCACAGATTTTGGTCTCCCGGTTGGCTGCCCGGCGGGTCATGGGAATAACGCCGTCGGATCGCCAGTGGGTATCATTTATGGTTGGAACCACGACGGTATCATATCGTCTTCGAACCTCCGACTTTCGTTCTTGATTAATGAAAACATTCTTGGCAAATGCTTTAGCTCGAATTGTTGGTGGGTGGGACGGGGCTCTGGCTTGTGTATCACATGGTCTGTCTTGCGTGCCATAGTCAGCCGCTTAGTGAATTGTTGGTGGGCGGGGCTCTGTCTTGCGTGCGTCTTGCTTGCCATGGACTTAGTGAATTATATATATAGATACTAATATGTATTTCATTAGCAGGGTTCAACAAGAACTCTGGTAGCCAGGAAAAGAATATTTTCTTATTGTTTCTTCTGAAATTCTGTAAATTTCAAATGAAATGCTTTTCTCAGTTAGACAAAATACAGAAATATGAAGCCCATGATTTAGCAGGGGCAGGGAGGTTTCAAAATGTGTTGCATTTATAGCCCAGTGAGATGACTGTTAAATGTTTTTATCTGTTGTGCATTTCTTTAGGTATAAGAGAAATCAAAAGCTGCAAAATGAGACATCACTCCAGTTGTTCACAAAATGCATTATGTTTAAATTAAAGAAGAGTAACTATCAGAAGAACATGCAATGCACCGTTTGCAATGAATTAAATTTCTTACAACTAATTATGGAATAACCACACTTGGAGGATATTCACCCAGCATTTTTACCCAGTAGAAAACAAAATGAATAAATCACAGCTATAACATAAAACAATTTTTGTTTAATACCCAAACATACTGGATTTGAGAAACATATGTCAAAAACTTAAATTATTTTAGTTAATGGAATATTTCTTACCAGTCAAGTAGAGAAAAAAGTATGGAATAACTCTATGTTGAATCGTCTTGCAATTTGGATTTCTGAAACAAATACCGGCACAAGTGTAAAAATGCAAATTAGTCTGCAGTTAAAAGAAAGTGCTTGCAATCTTAACAAACTGTTGGACTGGGCTATGTGAAAGGAAATATGGCCCCAACAAAAAGAGTTGTCAACCGAAACAATGGAAAGAATTATAAAACTCCTTCAAGAAGGAAAACCAACACAGAGAGTAGCAAAAGATGTTGGTTGTTCACAGTCAGCTGTGTCTAAAATTTGGAGCAAGTACAAACAAAATGGGAAGGTTATAAAAGGAAAACATACAGGTAGACCAAGGAAGACATCAGAGCGTCAGGATAGAAAACTTAAAGCAATATGCCTGGAAAATAGAAAATTCACAACAAAACAAATGAGAAATAAATGGGCAGAAACAGGAGTCAATGTTTGTGACAGAACTGTAAGAAATCAGCTGCATGAAATGGAGTTTACATATAGAAAAGCCAAACAGACGCCTGCACTACACTGTAAAAAAATCCAGGCTACCTCAACTTTACAATCTCATGTTTCCCTGCAACCTTTAAATTTTAAATCAATATTAAGTCAATAATACTCTTCTTAGCTACTACTGTTTTGAATATCCATGGGGAGGTGATACCAGCTGCTAGTAGATGCTGCTGCTCAGTGGACACCTTGTGTTGGAAGGCCAGTGGAATGCATTGATGTGATAGTATAACTAGGGTGACAGTGGGATTGGATAAATAGTGAAGGCAGTGTGGCATCCCAAACCTGTAAAGAGTCCTGGCCATTTTTGTTGTTGTGGAGAGGTTACCTGCAAGATTTGCATGCCACTTTTATCCAAGACAAAAAAATCCCTAGGCAAGGAACAGAACTAGCCCTATCAAATTTGCCCCTTTTGGTGTAACATTAAAAACACACCCTTCCTTTTATCATTGCAGAACAGTTTAAATACCTCGGGGTAAACATCACAAGTAAACATAAAGTTCTATATCAACAAAATTTCGTCGTCTGCATGGAAAAAATTAAACAAGACTTGCATAGATGGTCAACCCTTCATCTCACACTAGCTGGAAGAATTAACACTGTTAAGATGAATATTCTTCCTAAGCTCCTTTTTATTTCAAAACATACCAATCTACATTAATAAATCGTTCTTTAAGCAATTAGATTCAACAATAACCTAATTTATTTGGAATTCTAAACATCCACGCATCAAAAGAGCGACCCTACAAAGACAAAAGGCAGAAGGCGGCATGGCTCTACCTAACTTCCAGTTTTATTACTGGCGGCAAATATACAGGCGATAAGAACCTGGACACAAATAGAAGAACATACACAGGCATGGACCGCAATAGAAGTAAAATCCTGCAGTACTTCTTTGTATTCCTTGCTTTGTGCTCCAATAAACACACGTTATCGGCAATACACTAATAACCCAATTGTGCTCCACTCACTTAGAATCTGGAACCAATGTAGAAAGCATTTTAAGACGGAGAAGCTTCTTTCTGTGGCACCCCTGCAAAAGAACCACCTCTTTCAACCCTCACAAACATATGCAGTTTTAATATCTGGAAAAAATTTGGAATTAACTTGCTTAGAGATCTTTATATAGACAACGTCTTTGCATCCTATGAACAATTACATTCCAAATTTAACATTCCAGCTACAAATTTCTTTCACTATCTTCAAATCAGGAACTTTGTTAAACAGAACCTTTCAGATTTTCCTCATCTTGCACCCTCATCCACGCTGGAAAAATTATTGCTCAATTTCAAGGAGTTAGACTCCATCTCTACAATATATAAAATCCTTTTACAATCCCTTCCTTTCAAAGATCCAAGAGGACACTGGGAAAATGACCTCTCAATTAATATATCAGAAAAGGAGTGGAAAGTAGCAATGCAGAGAATTCACTCAAGCTCCATATGCAAAGCATACAATTATACAACTCAAAATTATATATCGAGCACATCTGTCTCGACTAAAACTCTCCAAAATGTTTCCAGGGCATGATCCAACCTGCGAACGTTGCAACCAAGCCCCAGCCTCACTAGGTCACATGTTCTGGGCCTGCTCCAAATTAACATTATTCTGGACAAAAATTTTTAATTACCTCTCAGACAGTCTTGGACTCACAATCCCTCCTAACCCATTAACAGCTGTGTTTGGGGTTCTTCCAGAGGGTCTTAAGGTGGAGAAAGACAAACAAATTGTGATTGCATTCACTACACTGTTGGCACGCAGACTTATTCTGATAAACTGGAAGAACCCAAACTCTCCTCTTTAAGTCAGTGGGAAACTGATGTGTTATATTATTTAAAATTGGAAAAATCAAATACTCAGTTAGAGGATCTGTGCAGACTTTTTTCAAAACATGGCAGGATCTAATCAGTAATATTTTGAAATGATTTTATAAAGCACAGAGAATTTGTTGATTTAGGTATTTTTACAAGCCTTAAATTTTACACCGTTTGGCTTGCTCTCTCTCTCAGGGGTGGGGATCGATCTGTTCTTAGCATAATTCTTTTTTTGTAAAAACTTGATTGCTATGTATTGATTGTAATAAAATTAATAAATAATAATAAAAAAAAAAACGCACATTAGGTAGAACATCTTTTGTTCTTACTGAACAATGTGGTGAACTGAACCCACAAGGGAGAATGGAGAGTCACCCTAGCCATTGGCAGTAGTGGTAGGTGGAGACGGGATCATGGAACTAAAAAAGTGCATGTACAGTATGTGTGCATCTTTAAGAGGGACACAGTAGCACCAGTGTCCAACAAGAGGGGGGATATTCGCACCATTTGCCAGGTGGTGATAAAAGAGAAAACTCAGCCATCCTCACTGCCAAATATGTCTGAAAGAGAGATGTTGATAGCCCTTAGGTGCAACACCAAACGCGTTTCTTTATTTTCTTCAATAAACCTCAGGCCAAAGAAATGAAACACTCATCTCCCAAATACAGAACCATATAATTCAATGATGACACAGTGCATATAAAGTGCATCCAGAAAGTATTCACAGCACATCCCTTTTTCCACATTTTGTTATGTTACAGCCTTATTCCAAAATGGATTAAATTCATTTTTTTCCTCAGAATTCTACACACAACACCCCATAATGACAATGTGAAAAAAGTTTACTTGAGGTTTTTGCAAATTTATTAAAAATAAAAAAACTGAGACATCAGTATTCAAGTATTCAGCCTTTGCTCAATACTTCGTCGATGCACCTTTGGCAGCAATTACAGCCTCAAGTATTTTTGAATATGATGTCACAAGCTTGGCCCACCTATCCTTGGCTAGTTTCGCCCATTTCTCTTTGCAGCACCTCTCAGGCGCCATCAGGTTGGATGGGAAGCGTCGGTACACAGCCATTTTAAGATCTCTCCAGAGATTTTCAATCGGATTTAAGTCTGGGCTCTGGCTGGACCACTCAAGGACATTCACAGAGTTGTCCTGAAGCCACTCCTTTGATATGTTGGCTGTGTGCTTAGGGTCATTATCCTGCTAAAAGATAAACCGTCGCCCCAGTCTGAGGTCAACAGCGCTCTGGAGCAGGTTTTCATCCAGGATGTCTCTGTACATTGCTGCAGTCATCTTTCCCTTTATCCTGACTAGTCTCCCAGTTCCTGCCGCTGAAAAACATCACCACTGCATGATGCTGCCACCACCATGCTTCACTGTAGGGATGGTATTGGCCTGATGATGAGCGGTGCCTGGTTTCCTCCAAACGTGACTCCTGGCATTCACACCAAAGAGTTCAATCTTTGTCTCATCAGACCAGAGAATTTTGTTTCTCATGGTCTGAGAGTCCTTCAGGTGCCTTTTGGCAAACTCCAGGCGGGCTGCCATGTGCCTTTTAGTAAGAAGTGGCTTCCGTCTGGCCACTCTACCATACAGGCCTGATTGGTGGATTGCTGCAGAGATGGTTGTCCTTCTGGAAGGTTCTCCTCTCTCCACAGAGGACCTCTGGAACTCTGATAGAGTGACCATCAGGTTCTTGGTCACCTCCCTGACTAAGGCCCTTCTCCCCCGATTGCTCAGTTTAGATGGCCAGCCAGCTCTAGGAAGAGTCCTGGTGGTTTCGAACTTCTTCCACTTATGGATGATGGAGGCCACTGTGCTCATTTGGACCTTCAAAGCAGCAGAGATTTTTCTGTAACCTTCCCAAGATTTCTGCCTCGAGACAATCCTGTCTCAGAGTTCTACAGACAATTCCTTTGACTTCATGCTTGGTTTGTGCTCTGATGTGAACTGTCAACTGTGGGACCTTATATAGACAGGTGTGTGCCTTTCCAAATCATGTCCCATCAACTGAATTTACCACAGGTGGACTCCAATTAAGCTGCACAAACATCTCAAGGATGATCAGGGGAACAGGATAAGCTTCATGGCAAAGGCTGTGAATACTTATGTACATGTACTTTCTCAATTTTTTTATTTTTAATACAAACCGGATTCCAAAAAAGTTGGGACACTAAACAAATTGTGAATAAAAACTGAATGCAATGATGTGGAGATGGCAAATGTCAATATTTTATTTGTAATAGAACGTAGATGACAGATCAAACGTTTAATCCGAGTAAATGTATCATTTTAAAGGAAAAATATGTTGATTCAAAATTTCACGGTGTCAACAAATCCCAAAAAAGTTGGGACAAGTAGCAATAAGAGGCTGGAAAAAGTAAATTTGAGCATAACGAAGAGCTGGAAGACCAATTAACACTAATTAGGTCAATTGGCAACATGATTGGGTATAAAAAGAGCTTCTCAGAGTGGCAGTGTCTCTCAGAAGCCAAGATGGGTAGAGGATCACCAATTCCCACAATGTTGCGCAGAAAGATAGTGGAGCAATATCAGAAAGGTGTTACCCAGCGAAAAATTGCAAAGACTTTGCACCTATCATCATCAACTGTGCATAACATCATCCGAAGATTCAGAGAATCTGGAACAATCTCTGTGCGTAAGGGTCAAGGCCATAAAACCATACTGGATGCCCGTGATCTAAGAAGGGGAGATGCCACACAGTGGTGAAAATGGCCTTGTCCCAACTTTTTTGGGATTTGTTGACACCATGAAATTCTGAATCAACATATTTTTCCCTTAAAATGATACATTTTCTCAGTTTAAACTTTTGTTCCGTGATTTATGTTCTATTCTGAATAAAATATTAGAAGTTGGCACCTCCACATCATTGCATTCAGTTTTTATTCACGATTTGTATAGTGTCCCAACTTTTATGGAATCCGGTTTGTAAATTTGCAAAAAACCTCAAGTAAACATTTTTCACGTTGTCATTATGGGGTGTTGTGCGCAGAATTCTGAGGAAAAAAATTAATTTAATCCATTTTGGAATAAGGCTGTAACATAACAAAATGTGGAAAAAGTGATGCGCTGTGAATACTTTCCGGATGCACTGTATACTGTAGCAGTGTGCTTAAATGACCAAGGCTGTACTTACTTATCTGAACTTTTCATTACTTACAAACCAGAGTGCACATTAAAATCTCAAAATCTCAAGATGCCAGCCGGCTTATGATTCTAAGGATTAACAAATAACAGTGGGAAGTCACGCTTTTAGTTACAGGGCCCCAAAACTGTGGAATGGTCCACCTGCTACTATTAGTGGTGCCCCTTCAGTCTCAGCTTTTAAATCATCAGTTCAGCATATCCTGAGTAGAGCTGCTTATTATCTGTTAGTCATTAGTACTAAAACATAAGAAATATGATATTTATAAACTATTACTAATGCTCTCATGTTCTGTTTCTCATCTCGGTACCCTCATATAGCATTTGGAGACACTGCGCTAATGCCAAATTGTTTGAATGCCATGGAAAAGTCACCTGTCATAAACTGGCACTGGAATCATGGGGCAGAAGGGTCCTATTGTCAAATTAGCTGGCCCAGCACTGACACTGCTGTAGAAAGGCAAATAGGGGTTAGGCGGCTAGTTGGCCAAAGTGTTCAGAACTCTGACTGTGTCTGGCTTGTCTGACTCCGTTTGTACAATTTGGCTGTGGTTTTACATTTAACTGATGGAGAGATACTGTATTGTTAATTAGTTTTTACTTTGATTTTGAAGTGTTTTAATAATCCCATATCTTTATATGGAATAGTTGTATATTTATTGAGTGGTATTATTTATTGCATTTTGCCTTGATAGTTGTTGCTTAGCTGCATGCCTGAAATTAGTGAGGAGTACAATACAACAACAAAGTAGCTTGTACTGTTGTATTGTATTTCTGAGATGGCCATGATAGGTTGACAATGTGGCTATGTGAAGATCATCAACCTGAGATATAGTGTTGGAAAGTTAAACCAATACTCTGTACTCTTGATCTAGCAGCTGATCAGTCATCTTTTTTGGTTTAAGAGTTTTGATAATATGGACAGACACATAATTTTTTGTAATTAAAGCTTTACTTTGAATTACAATTATCTATTTTCCAAATGCATAGTTGAATATTAAACAATCAGTGTAATCTGGAAAAACATTGACCCCTGGTAAACAAGCGTTCTTACAAAGCCAAATTGTCTCTGTCATGTTGGCTTGTGTTTCTCTATCTATCTATCTATCTATCTATCTATCTATCTATCTATCTATCTATCTATCTATCTATCTATCTATCTATCTATCTATCTATCTATCTATCTATCTATCTATCTATCTATCTATCTATCTATCTATCTATCTATCTATCTATCTATCTATCTATCTATTATATGATCTCAACATCTCCATGGTGAACAAGCTTGAAGTGATGGACATAAACGTTTCTATTACAGAGAGTGGCTTGAATGTAATCTGAAATAGAAAACATTTTAAATTACGTAGTGTACACATCATTTCTGACCTTCCTTACTTAATTAACACCACCTCCATTGCCAAGAATGTGCAGCAGTATCTTTACTTCCTTCAGTGGCTGAGAATGGTATGCATACTTCCCCATTCTGACCATCTACATTATGTCTGGTTTGGGAACTACAAAGATTCTGCCCACAAGGTCCTATAAGAAATAGTACACACAGCAGAAAATATCATTAGGCTCCTCTGCACTCAATTAAAGGCATCATTAAGCATTGCATCCGCAAAGGATACAGAAATTATGGAGGACCTCTCATACATTCCCCACAGTTTCTTTGATCCACTTCCATATGGCAGACCATACTGCAGCATCCAAGCCAGTTCTGCCAGATTCTGCCACAGCTTTGGTATAATGCCTGGGTTCCCCACAGACATCTTCTCAAACTATTGATAGTCATGAAATAGAATGGACCAGGGCAAGCAGCAAACATGCAAGAGACTTGTCAAAAGAATAACAGTTTATTCAAAGCATGGAGAATATAAAGCACATTCCTAAAGGTACAAACAGTGAATGTCCCAAAACCAATAAATAGTTAAATAAATAATCAATTAAATTGTCCCACAAAACAAAGTCAGTGTCCTAGGGCATTGAAAATTCCTCCAATGGCTATGTTAAAATCCAAGATAAAGAGGTACAATCATTAACATTCATTCAGACATTTATATCATCCTCATCAGAACCGTGGGAGTCCCCGGACACAGCCTGCCACACCCCCACCAATTCACTATCCCAGCCAGTACCCATGGATCCCTGATCTGCCACCTCTATTGGTCACCACAGCTCACTTTCCTGGATGGCACTACATTAGGACCACATCCTTCCATCAGCTCCTATGGCCCCTCTTTCTTGCCAACTCCAAGAGCATATCCACCTGCTCTCCACACTAGTTAGCCTGACATATACTTCCTGATTCATCCTTAACTGTTTACTTCTTTCGAAAAACAGTTGTCACCTTCTTTTAGTTTCCATTCTTTTTCCTTTTTTCATCCTCTACACTAACCCCATTCCCTTACTATCATTACTATTGTCTTTATTAGTTATTGTTATCATTAAATTATTACTATATTTTTTTACTGTCTTTTCTTATACCAATTACAGTATTTATTCATTTAGCTTTTTATCACATAGTATAGTTCTTTACTTGTCTTGCACTTGTCCTTAGTTTATGTATGTAGTTCATGCCACTTGTATACTGCAATGTTGTGAATGGATGGTATGACAATAAAGCCCCTAGACTTGAGATTAGAGGTCACATCCATGGAACAAAAGTACAGCACTGAGCCCCATAGGTTCCTCGTTGCCTGGCATAAATAGTCAAGAGTCATTTGCTTCTCCATAAGGCAACAGATTCAGCTGATTTTCATTAACTGTTTCTACATTAGGGTTCACCACTGCCTGTAATACTTGAGTAAGATCATTTATTTATTTATCAACATTTTGACCATGATGTAACATGTGGAAGTACCACACCAATAACAAATACCCAGTCCAGAACAAGCTTTATAGTTGGAGCTTGAATCCTTGTTGCCCTTTTCCTTGTGTAATGGGGTGGTGTGGCAGTTTGGAATTAGTCACAAATGTAGGCCAAAATAGCAAGTCCCACACCTCCCTTTAGGAAACGTTTTTGATTTTCATTACTACAGTGGAGGAAATAATTATTTGACCCCTCACTGATTTTGTAAGTTTGTCCAATGACAAAGAAATGAAAAGTCTCAGAACAGTATCATTTCAATGGTAGGTTTATTTCAACAGTGGCAGATTGCACATCAAAAGGAAAATCGAAAAAATAACTTTAAATAAAAGATAGAAATTGATTTGCATTTCATTGAGGGAAATAAGTTTTTGAACCCTCTAACAAAAAAAGACTTAATACTTAGTGGAAAAACCCTTGTTTGCAAGCACAGAGGTCAAACGTTTCTTGTAATTGATGACCAAGTTTGCGCACATTTTAGGAGGAATGTTGGTCCACTCCTCTTTGCAGATCATCTCTAAATCCCTAAGGTTTCGAGGCTGTCTCTGTGCTACTCTGAGCTTGAGCTCCCTCCATAGGTTTTCTATTGGATTAAGGTCCGGAGACTGACTAGGCCACTCCATGACCTTAATGTGCTTCTTCTTGAGCCACTCCTTTGTTGCCTTTGCTGTATGTTTTGGGTCATTGTCGTGCTGGAACACCCATCCACGACCCATTTTCAGTTTCCTGGCAGAGGGAAGGAGATTGTCGCTCAGGATTTCACGATACATGGCTCCGTCCATTTGCCCGTTAATGCGATTAAGTTTTCCTGTGCCCTTAGCAGAAAAACACCCCCAAAGCAAAATGTTTCCACCCCCATGCTTGACGGTGGGGACGGTGTTTTGGGGGTCATAGGCAGCATTTTTCTTCCTCCAAACACAGCGAGTTGAGTTAATGCCAAAGAGCTCTATTTTGGTCTCATCAGACCACAGCACCTTCTCCCAGTCACTCTCTGAATCATTCAGGTGTTCATTGGCAAACTTCAGACGGGCCTGCACATGTGCCTTCTTGAGCAGGGGACCTTGCAGCCCTGCAGGATTTTAATCCATTGCGTGTAATGTGTTTCCAATGGTTTTCTTGGTGACTGTGGTCCCTGCTAATTTGAGGTCATTAACTAACTCCTCCCGTGTAGTTCTAGGATTCTTTTTCACCTTTCTCAGAACCATTGACACCCCACGAGGTGAGATCTTGCGTGGAGCCCCAGAGCGAGGTCGATTGATGGTCATTTTGTGCTCCTTCCATTTTCGAACAATTGCACCAACAGTTGTCACCTTCTCTCCCAGCTTCTTGCTAATGGTTTTGTAGCCCATTGCAGCCTTGTGCAGGTCTACAATTTTGTCTCTGACATCCTTGGACAGCTCTTTGGTCTTTCCCATGGTGTAGAGTGTGGAGTCTGCTTGATTGATTGATTCTGTGGACAGGTGTCTTTTATACAGGTGACTAGTTAAGACAGGTGTCCTTAATGAGGGTGACTAATTGAGTAGAAGTGTCTAACCACTCTGTGGGAGCCAGAACTCTTAATGGTTGGTAGGGGTTCAAAAACTTATTTCCCTCAATGAAATGCAAATCAATTTTTATTTTTATTTTTATTTAAAGTTATTTTTTCGATTTTCCTTTTGATGTGCAATCTGCCACTGTTGAAATAAACCTACCATTGAAATGATACTGTTCTGAGACTTTTCATTTCTTTTTTATTGGACAAACTTACAAAATCAGTGAGGGGTCAAATAATTATTTCCTCCACTGTATTTCTATTAATACATTAATTTCCACATGTTATACTAGAATTTTAATAGAGTGTCTGGAATGTTCCATTAACATGTTAGCTTGTACAGAGTAAAACAAAACCTTCCATGGTCTATTGTGGTCATACAAGGGAATGACAAAATAATAAATGTTGGGGCGCCAACCCAGCCGTCCCCATTTCCTTTAATTAAAACAAAAGTAAAATGCTTGATGGCATCAAAATATAACAAATAGTTGTCTCCTATTCACTCAGGGCAAAGTAATCTCAAGGTTCTTTTTAGGTTACTTAGGAGCTCCATCTCTCTGGTTGCTTGGTCATGACGTGATGCCTCCTTCCAGGAAATTGTGTTTTTATGGCACAGTTAGCGGCTCTCTCTCGGTTTGGGGTGGAACTACATACCTTAGAGGAACTTGGAGGGTGACCCTGTGATGCACATGTGTGACTCTATGTAGTTATGTAAAACCAACATTCTTTTCTAGTATTATCTCATTATATTAAAAATATACACATTTCCTAGTGCATAGATGAAGGATGGGTACAGAAATCAGGGTAACATAATATAAAGGAGGATGTGGATGGACAGGCACCATCACCATGTAGTCGTAGAAGGAGGACTGCATACAAAAATAAATAAGCAGAATCCATCTATTGTGGCGGACAGCCAGCAGCTCATCCCGGCTGGGACACCCCTGAGGTGGAAGGATGGGGGAAGGCAGTTTTTCCAGGACACTGGCTCCCCCAAAACGCTAGATGGTAGCTCCCCTGGACTGTAATGGTGCCCCGGATTCCCACAGGGCATCTTTGGACTTGGAGTGCGGTTTCTCAGCCCTTTTGGGTACCATGGGTGCCACGGGGCGGAGCTGTGAGAGGACAAGAGAAGCCATGCCTCAACCATAGCCTGGAAGTACTCCTAAGTCACAAGGACAGGAGCCCCGAAGTACTTCCAGGCTGAAGAAAAAGCCAATTCTCTGGGTCAAGGACTATTTCAAGGACTGCTGTGAACCCAGCAAGTGAGTCGGAGTTGGAAGAGTGTGAGCTTGCTGGGAGGTGTGGAGGAGAGATTTTGTTTAGTATTAATTGGGATTACTATTGTGTATTGCTTGTTTATTGTGGCTGGAGTACTTTGGGGGCACTTCTTAAAAGAAGAACCATTAAAATACATCTTAATGTTTTTACCCTGTGTCCTAAGTGTCTGTCTGTTGGGTTTAAGGGGTGACAGCGACCCCTGGTATTCTTACACTATATACAGTGCATCCGGAAAGTATTCACAGCGCATCACTTTTTCCACATTTTGTTATGTTACAGCCTTATACCAAAATGGATTCAATTCATTTTTTTCCTCAGAATTCTTCGCACAACACCCCATAATGACATCGTGAAAAATGTTTACTTGATGTTTTTTGCAAATTTATTAAAAATAAAAAAATTGAGAAAGTGCATGCACACAAGTATTCACAGCCTTTGCCATGATGCTCCAAATTGAGCTCAGGTGCATCTTGTTTCCCCTGATCATCCTTGAGATGGTTCTGCAGCTTAATTGGAGTCCACCTGTGGTAAATTCAGTTGATGGGACATGATTTGGAAAGGCACACACCAGTCTATATAAAGTCTCACAGTTGACAGTTCATGTCAGAGCACAAACCAAGCATGAAGTCAAAGGAATTGTCTGTAGACCTCCGAGACAGGATTGTCTCGAGGCACAAATCTGGGGAAGGTTGCAGAAAAATCTCTGCTGCTTTGAAGGTCCCAATGAGCACAGTGGCCTCCATCATCCATAAGTGGAAGAAGTTCGAAACCACCAGGACTCTTCCTAGAGCTGGCCGGCCATCTAAACTGAGCGATCGGGGGAGAAGGGCCTTAGTCAGGGAGGTGACCAAGAACCCAATGGTCACTCTGTCAGAGCTCCAGAGGTCCTTTGTGGAGAGAGGAGAACCTTTCAGAAGGACAACCATCTCTGTAGCAATCCACCAATTAGGCCTGTATGGTAGAGTGGCCAGATGGAAGTGACTCCTTAGTAAAAGGCACATGGCAGCCCGCCTGGAGTTTGCCAAAAGGCACCTGAAGGACTCTCAGACCATGAGAAACAAAATTTGCTGGTCTAATGAGACAAAGATTGAACTCTTTGGTGTGAATGCCAGGCGTCACGTTTGGAGGAAACCAGGCACCGCTCATCACCAGGCCAATACCATCCCTACAGTGAAGCATGGTGATGGCAGCATCATGCTGTGGGTATGTTTTTCAGTGGCAGGAACTGGGAGACTAGTCAGGATAAAGGGAAAGATGATTGCAGCAATGTACAGAGACATCCTGGGTGAAAACCTGCTCCAGAGCGCTCTTAACCTCAGACTGGAGCAACGGTTTATCTTTCAGCAGGACAACGACCCTAAGCACACAGCCAAGATATTAAAGGAGTGGGTTCAGGACAACTCTGTGAATGTCCTTGAATGGCCCAGCCAGAGACCAGACTTGAATCTGATTGAACATCTCTGGAGAAATCTTAAAATGGCTGTGCCCCACTTCCCATCCAGCCTGATGAAGCTTGAGAGGTGCTACAAAGAGGAAAAGGCGAAACTGGCCAAGGATAGGTGTGCCAAGCTTGTGGCATCATATTCAAAAAGACTTGAGGCTGTAATTGCTGCCAAAGGTGCATCGACAAAGTATTGAGCAAAGGCTGTGAATACGTATGTACATGTGATTTCCCAGTTTTTTTATTTTTAATAAATTTGCAAAAACCTCAAGTAAACTTTTTCATGGTGTCATTATGGGGTGTTGTGTGTAGAATTCTGAGGAAAAAAATGAGTTTAATCCATTTTGGAATAAGGCTGTAACATAACAAAATGTGGAAAAAAGTGATGCGCTGTGAATACTTTCCGGATGCACTGTATGTACAATACTAAGGGTTGTGTCTGTCTGTCAGAAGATTTACTTGTGAACTACTGGGGCTAGAACCTTTATCTTGATCTTAATCCAAAGCTAATAATGTGCTATGTGCGGGTGGCTAGTCGCAAATTCTGCAAAGTTATCAGGGTTTGTATCTTTATTACAGAAAACTGCATAGGAAAACTGGTCAAGAAAGTGACAAGGCAAAGAGAAAAAGAGCAGCAGCGACATCTACTTAGCATGAAGCAAATTGCAGAAGTCGATTGCCTTATAGGAAGAAGAAGAATGACAGTCCAGGCATCTGCTACACGATACTTGCTCAAAGGTTTTAGATCATCGTTTGTATGTTTACAATATGTATTGTGGAAAAAGAAAGGAAAAAAGTATATCAAAGTCTTCATCTTAAAACTTAATTTATTTGCCATAGGAAAGAACTTAGGCAAATAAATGAATTAGATAATTCCCAATTTTAGAAGTGACCTATAATATGGCGATCAATCCAGTTCTGGTCCTCACCATCTTTTTTTTTCAGTTGACCAGAAGGGGCTGGTTTAGTAGTTGGGCAGAAATGACATCATTGCAGGCAGGCCATAAAAACCCTACAAAAACACTGATGAAATAACATTTAAGTAGCAATCCAATTAAGTTGGATTAGTACCATTTTAAAAAGATATTTGGTTGCCAAAGCGAGAAAGGTAAACTTATAAAGGTAAGTCACCTTTATTTATAATGTCATGTTTCACTTTTAGCCTACATCTATCAATTTGGAGGAATAGAAACTGAAATAAGGGTTAGGGTTTTCTATTTATGTTCCATTTCTAATTGTTTTTTTCTACTGATTAAAACAAAGTTGCTTATTTAGATAGTTTAGTTTATCATGACACCAGAGATGATGCCAAATTGTTGCATATTGGTTGGGCATACAAGTAGAAATTTCAGTGTACTCTGTAAATGTGACAATAAAAATCCCATAAAGGCATGTTAATGTTGACAAAGAAATAAATACTGTTATGTAATTTATGTAAATTGGCCACTAGAGGATGACAGTGTCACATTTTTGCCTGGGGCCAGACCTGATAACATCCTTAATACAGTAAACAGATTCGTGCTTATGTGTGTGTGTCTGTCCAATTGCTATATTTCTATAATTCCAAAAGATGGTGCATCAGAAACATTTTTAGAAATGAAATGCCATGCAGTTGTCATTCCAAAACATTGTGTATCATAATCATTTTTAGTAATCCAATGCATTGCATTTGTCACTCCAACAGGTGGCACATCAGAAACATTAATACTGCTTTTATGAATACCATACCAAATGGCATATAACACTATACATTGCATGGTGAACTCTAAATGTTAACGCTGAGGCCTATGTTGATTATGTAAATATTTATCTGCTGTGGCAAGCAAAATTGAACTCATATGGATGCGGTTTTCCTGTGGTGTCACTTTAAAATTGGAAAAGAGTTCATCTTGCCCATTTCTATTTGTCAGCAGTATTTAAGAAGAAGTTTCTTCTCTGTTTATTTATTAGGTTTAATTAGGTATTTATTAGGTTTATAGGGCATTATTGTACTCTTGTATGGGTCCACAGTTAACACTGTATGTTAGCACAACAACATTTATTTATATAGCACATTTTCATACAATGGAAAAAAAAGGAACATGAAGCCACTCTAAACTAACTGTAAACTGAGGATGACGTAGTAGAACATGTCCTGAAGACAAATGTTTATACCATACTTCACAAATCAGCCTCAATGACGTCTCCAGTGACGGTACTTTTTAAAAAGGTGGTATGTAATAACACATCATTTTGCAAGAATGGACTTGGCAGATTGTGACAAATAATCTCTGGTCTTGTAAACAAACTATAATTCCATATTATTTTTAAATAAATGTAAAGTGTGAAGTTTACCCCAGCCTGAGCTTGCCTCATAGCCAGTGGTACACTGCCCTACTATAAAGCGTGGCAGTGGTAGGGCTCTGTAATGAGGGTTCTTTTTGGATACAAAAGCTGCGAAGCTAGTCAGCACAGAGCAAAGAATAAATAGGGGAAAACTGAACTAGATGGACTAGTGATTATTTCAATATGACAAAATCATATAGCCTAGCAATTTTTATTGAAACAGGTCAGTGATTCTCACAGTATGTCACAGCTTAAGCAAACACCCAAGCCAAGTTACAGTAAAAATGTGAAGAAAAGCTTCAAGACTGATTATTCTAATTCCCTTTGCAGCACCTGAACAAATTCACAAGAAAGAATAGAATTTCAAAGCTGACTCAAAATTGTTCTCAAATCAGTAGGGTGCAAACTTCAGTAAACAAGATGTTTTATTTACATCAAGTTCTCATAACACCACTTTTTTCATGATATATAAATTAAATTCAGGCACTTCCGTAAACATTTAACACATCATTCCACAGCTGTGTATAAGTACGCACATAAAGTTCTGTAAAATTGTATTATTTCCAACCATACATTTTTTAATCTACATATGCAATTCTGCCTGAAACCACTAGATGGCATTGTAATGAGACTGAGCACTTTAAGAGAGGATCGTCCAAAACACGCAAGACGTGAGTGACATAACACCCACAACATCACATAAGGCCCACAACATCCCATCAAGTGTCAGTATGGTGTAGGTGCAGACCTCCAGCACTCCTCCATTGAAGAGATTAGGCAGTATGCCCAATTACATTATGGCAAAAACTAGGGTTGTCGGAGGGTTATGTGACTCTACAATAATTACAACTGTCAAGTAAATGAATTGACATAAAGATGCTGTTGGGACTGGCATCAGTGGATGTTTTGTTAGTGATGTTGTGGGTGCTCTGTGATAATGTGGCTGTTTTGTGCCAAACGTCATAGGAATTGCAGATAGCAGTTACAACCATCTCCAAGCATTTCGATGGTGAATGGACTAGACCATCTGTGTTTGCCTTGACTCTGGTGATTTTTTTCCACAGTTTCCATTCATTTGGAAAATTGGGGATGGTTTCAGTGCCAAAGGGATGTGTGGACCAGCTCCCAATTCCACAGAAGGTGGATTCAATTAATCATGTTTAATCTAAATAACCAATGTTATTTATAGACTATAGTTCTGTATTTAACATAGTTCATTTAACACCAAGCTCAGAGACTGGCCGCTATACACCTAGCTGTACTGCTGTATTTTTAACTTCTTGTCAAGCAGGCCACAGGTGGTTCGAGTGGGTGGCCACACTTCATCATCCCTCACTCTGAACACAGGTACTCCAAAGGGTTGTGTCCTAAGTCCACTGCTGTACTCCCTCTACATGTATGACTACAATGTTATTCACAACTCTAACATCATTTTCAAGATTGCTGATGACACAGCTGTGGTAGGCCTGATGTTTAACAACAATGAGCAGGCTGACCTGAAGAGGAGAGTCTGTGACACTGATGTCAGGCTAACACTCTTTTACTCAATGTCAACAAGACAAAGGAACTGATTATGGACTTTGGGAGAAAACATCATAAGCATTACCATCCCCTCAGTATTAACAGCACTCAGGCAGAGAGGGCGCACAGGTTCAAATACATTAGAGTCCACATCACAAAGGATTTGATCTGGTCCAAGCGTATCAACACCTTGGTGAAGAAGGCACAGCAAAGTTTGAACCACCTCTGATGCATCAGGGATTATAGTTTGCCCTTCCAGATACTGAAGAACTTCTATACATCCACCAATCGACAGTATCCTGACAGGAAGTATCAGACAACACACAGGAGGATCACAAAGCTCTGTGGAGAGAGACCATGGATCGATGTGTTTATTATGTACCACAACTGAATATTCACAGATTTACTGTGGAAATTGCTGAGGTACTGTTCTTAAAATACATATTCATAAATATAAAAAGAGTTAAATGTGATGAATTAGGTCAAGGCTTTTACTTATTAGTATGACACATTTTTTCCATAGGAATCTGATTTCACTTAAGTGATACATTAAGTTAAATATTCGCTAAAGAAAAAACCTCATTAGGAATGGCCAATGAAAAGTGATTTATGATATTGCATCACCAACACACAGCCCCACCCCATTCTGCAGGATATGCAGTCAAAGCAGTCAGCATAGATAGGAAGGCAGACAGGCATGGGGCACCTCTTCTTTCTAACACCTACAGGGTCTTCCTAGAAAACATTGAAATATATATTTAACCTGTATATCTATCTCTTCCTTCGTATCTGAGATTGAAAGGGGATGGGCTGGTGAGACATCTTATTTTAGAACAACTCACAGAAGCTCCTCTATACAGTAACAATGCCTCAGCTCAGTGGAGTGATCCCCACAGGTCTTTGCTGCTGTTCCACAACATTCTATTTAATATATAATAGCTACCCACTGACAGGGAAATGTATCAGATTATAAACTGACAAGAACAGACAACGCACTCTTTTTTTCTTTTTTGTAAAAATAAGTTTTTATTTACACATTACAAAATACAATCCACAACAATATCATTTTACCATATAACAAACACAGTCATTTCCTTTTCTTAACTAAAACCCTCATCCCTTCACTTCTCAATATCTCTCATAATTTTCTTTTGTAGCTGTTTTTCCAAAATCTTTTTGCCCACTACATATCTCTGGTCACAATCATTTTAATCAGGTTACACCCGACATCCCATATGTACCTCTTTGCCAGGCTAATAATAAACCATATTATAAATGCTGGTACCCTTAGGAAAATTGGAATTTCAGCAACCAGGCTAGAAAGCCAGCAATGGTGGCTGAAATGAGATGGATGATTATCCATATGTGAATTATTTAAAAAAAAGAAAAACCTATGAGAATAAAAGAGTTTGGATATTAAATATTTGCTAAAGGGAAAACTTCATTAGGAACGGCCAACGAAAAGTGATTTATGATATTGCATCATCAGGCAGGCATGGGGCACTTCCTCTACCTCCTAGAACGAATTAAAATGTGGGTTTCATCTACCAATGTAATGCTTCATTTTTCTCTAGGGTTGGGGGAATTGGCTGGTGGAACATCCTATTTGATAACAGCTCTCAAAAACTCAGCTGTACAAGGATGACGTCTCAGCTCAGTGGAGAAAAACCCACTGGTTTTACCTCACACAAACAGTGCCAAGATGATGCCATAAGGCAATGCTCTTTAAGTACAGCTGACCTGGTGGGAGCACTCAGAGACAGTCATTTCTTGCAGCTTGTACCCTTAGGAAGAACGCAGCAAGATAGGAATTGCAGCAACAAAGCTATGGACCTGAAACCAGCAGAAATTCCTTCTGTTTTTCTCAGAGTGCCGCACTCTTATTTTGTATTGCAAATTACATTGATACAACTTAAAGAGTTCTATTGTATTGTTGTGGAAGCACCAGCTGTTGTGTGCAGACCTCCTTATGTGAACAATTACTTGTATTCAAGACAGCAAGTCTCCCTGCATGAGTCCACCAAGTAATGACACCAAACAAGGCAGTGGACAGCCTTTCAACCAGGTACACTGTACCTCTTTACTATGTTGTTCAAACTAGACGCATGTTTTGCCCCTTTAACAAGAGAAGAAATAATGCTGACAACCTTTGACTGCTTCACTAAGCCACGTCTACAGGTACTCACTCATTTGTTCTTTGGAACTGTCAGTCTAACAAAGCAGACTTTATTTCTGCATTAACCATGCAATATGGGCTTCATGTTGTAACATTGTAGCATGCATGGAGAGTTACGGCAGAAACACGCTGCTCAAAGAAGTTACTTGGAGACCTCAGGGTGTATAAGCAGAATGGTACTCTTTTATTACAAAAAGTACAGAACCTTCTCAGTTCAGGTGAATTAAGCAAACCGCAATGGGGCTACCTTACTTTTATTACAGTTCTTATCAAGAGTCAAACCTCACTCAAGTCATGTGTCACCCCTATCTAACTCCAAACTTCCTGTTGCCTTGGTCCTGCCTCTAATTAGCTCCACCAGTATTTCCAAGCCTAATGAGCATAGCACTCTGTACTTTCCCTCTCACCCACTACTCTCTCTACATACCTGACCTTAACCCATGAAATTTTGGTGATTTCCAGCTTGCTAAGGAAAATAAAAAATATACAGACCCAGGCCTTTTTGTGATTTAGCCCTTGCTATACTAACGTGCACTATGATATAATGCTTATTTTCATATATACTCATGATTCCCTTTGAATATATGCAAATCTTCAACTTTAAAAATGTACTTTTCGATTGAGATCTGGAACTACCAATTTCAGCTTCTCCAACACCAGTCATTTCATTGGAAGTGGTCTCCAAGAATTGAAAATTCACACCTTTGGATAGTCCTTGCAACAACCAGGGGCAACAAGTAGCCTTGGATGGCAAATTTACCAAGGGGGAAACCCCTCCCACCAAACCCCAACCAGCTTAATGAATCAGTCAGGTGTTTCTGCACACTGAAATGAATTGTAAAATTTGAGCTGAAATCCCTGTGTAGGAGCTTGATTCATTTAGTCATTCAGGGGTGTCATAGGTGGTCCATGGCGTCAGGCAAATTTTAAATAAATAACTGTGCCATAAAAGTGCAGGCTCCATTTGGGAACTGGTGTGCACGAGTGTGTTTCATTCCATGGTAATTGAGGTGCTGGCCGCATACACATGTACAGCGCAGTGGTTTAGTCAGGATCCTCAATGGTGCCATGGAGGAAGCAGCTGATCGCATCTCTGCCCAATTAGGTAGCTGAATATAAGAGGAGCCTATTCAGCAGAGAAGGGAGACAGATTAAAGATCAGCAGAAAGAGAAAGACTTGAGGTTAAAGAGGACAGAGAGAGAAGACACAAATGGGAGGGACCTGATGTGAGAGAGAGAAGCCAGGTAGCCAGGAGTAGAGCCCATTGGGCGAGCGTGCTCTTGATGTTCAGGGGTTGAAGACGTTCACTGCAGCTAAGCAGTTAGAGAACTGAAGTGATTCTGCCATGTAAGTCCAGGGAGAGGCAGCAGGAGTCTGGGAGGCTTGGTGCGATGCCCTGCTGGGGCCTCAAACGGCTGCAGGGAAATAAACCTAAGAGAGAGTGCACTACTAGTTGTCATGGACCACTAGGGATCTGGACCTAGAAGAGAAGGTTGGATCTGCCTGTCAGTTAGGTGTCTCCTCTACTGTGTGGCCCAGTCTGGGGTAAGTAGAGGAGACATCAGTTTTAAAGGGAATGTGTTTTAACCATGATTTCATATATGTATTTATTCTGGATTTTATCTTTCACTGTTCACTTTTTTAAGGATTTCTTATTTATTTATGAAGTTGCACTGCACTGTTTTTGGATAACATGTTTTTGACTTTGTTTTTAATAACCGCAATATTCAATTTTGCACCTACACCTTGTCTAGAATGCATCTGCCTGGCTCATCTCGGTTATGGTGTCGAAGATCAAGGTGCAAGAGGCTCCTCAAAGGCAAACAGGAGCATGGAGCTAACTCGGACCATCACAAGGTTGTCTTTGGGTATCTTAATCTAGCATACTACAGTTAAAATTACAGTTTGTAATTCTTCATTGAAATTGTGGCTTTTGGAATTCGTTCACATTATTTATCCAGAAAGATAAATTAAATCATCCTTATAAATATTTATATTCTTCCCTCTGCAGATGTGGACCTAGCAATGGAAATTATTATTCTGACACCAGCACTTTAAGGAAATTTCACTCTGACCCTGCAGTCATAATATGTGGTGACTTCAGCCATGTGACTTTGGAAGGAACAATGACAAATTTCCATCAGTTTGTGACTGGTTCCACTCGAGGAAATAACAAGCTGGACCTTCTCTATTCAAATGTTAAAGATGCCTTTAAGTATAATCTCCTGGCTCCTTTATTCAAATCTGACTGCAACCTCATTCATCTTATTCCCAGCTACAAGCGTGTTATTAGACAGCAACCTGTTACCAACAAAATAGTAAGGAAGTGGAGCCTTGAGGCAGAAATGTTTCCAAATGACTGCTTCCAAATGACAGACTGGGAAATGATGTGTGTGTCACATGGGGATGATACTGTGGCACTCTGTCACTGAATCACAGACTATGTTAACTTCTGCGTCACAAAGACAGTGTGTTGCTTTCCAAACAACAAGATCTGGATTAAAAAAGCCTCAAAAGCTTGCATATTGTAATCTTTTTAGTTAGCCAATAAAAGGTGTCGTTTTGCTTGACTTTTCTCTACATTCATAATGGCTAACATGGTACAACAACCTAGTACTAATGGGATATGGACAAAGCTAACAGCCTCAACCAATTTTTGTAATAGATTTTCCCTCATGTCACCTTCTTCTAATGACCAATCTCCACACACAACTCCTACCACGTCAACTGGAATGGCCAGTTAAAAATCCCTCTCTATCAATGTGGACTGTCCATATCTGAAGACCAAGTAAGGAGACAACTGAGAACACTACACCTAAGAACGGCCATGGGACCAGATGGAGTCAGTGCTCAAATTCTTAAGGCCTGAACTGACCAGATTTGTGGTGTCCTCTGTCACCTGTTCAGTCTGTCCCCAAGCCTTCAGAAAGTGCCACTGTTGTGGAAAACATCCTGCATTGTTCCTGTTACAAAGAAGGCAGGTGCCTCTTCACCAGACCAGTGGTACTTACACACATCATGAAAACCTTTCAAAGACTGGTCCTGGACTAGTTGGTCTTCTTGTACCCGCTGCAGTTTGTCTACTGGAGAAAGATTATAGTGGACAAACCAATTTATCTGCTCCACAAGGTTTAATTTGACATGGAGAAAGCTGGCAGCACTGTCATGATTATGTTTTTGATTTCTCCAGTGCCTTAAATACCACCCAGCCATCTCTGTTAAAGAGTAAACTCAAAGATATGCAGGTGGATAAGCTTATGGTGTCCTGAATAATGGAAGACAGCAGTTTGTGAGACTGAAGGACTGTGTTTCAGATACGGATGTGAGAAACACTGGAGCACCACAAGGAACAGTCCTGTCTCCGTTTCTGTTCACTGTGTACACCTCGGACTATAAATATGACACCAGGTCATGTCACTTGCAGAAATTCTCAGATGATTCTGCCCTTATGAGCTATATTGATAAAGGGGATGAGACAGAGTAGGTGGAGTTTCTTGGTGGAAAAAGAATTGCCTTCATCTTAACATCAGCAAAACCAAGGAACTAGTTATTAAGTTTCACTACACCGAAGTGCCTCTATGTCCAGTCACTATTCAAGGAGTGGATGTAGTCCACTCCTATACATCCACTCCTACAAGTACTTGGGGGGGGTCCACATTAATGATAGCTGGGACTGGTCTTGGAACACAGAGGAACTATATCAGAAAGGGCAGAGTAGGAGATCACATTCCTTAAATGTGTGATCTGACATCTTTCACATCTTCTCAACTCCATGATGGCCTGTGTGATTTTCTACGTTGTGGCATGCTGGGCTGGTAATATCACTTCAGGAGAGGTCCACCAAATTAACAAACTAATTAAAATGGGCAGGCTCAGTTATGTGACACATTCTGGACCCCCGGAGGTTGTAGCAAAGGAGAGAATTAAAGTAAAACTGAGTGCCATTATGAACAATGCTGCACATCCTCTCTCTGACACACTAACACTGAGCACTTTCAGCCGATGTGTCAGGAAATGCTATGGGGGCTCCTTTATACCAACAGCAATATATTGGCATAATGCATTACAGCCAAGTTAGAACATGTTCTCAATTTTCTTGCTTTATTTTAATTCCAATGTGTGTTCAGGCCAAAATGTGTAAAATTATTTATTTATTTATTTTAAAAGGACTATCCATTCTGATGAAAGAACCCTTCTATTCATTGATTGCAATGCCCTTTTATCTGAAATAAATTTTCCATAGGCCGGAGAACAACTTTGTAGTAAAGCAATGGCAGCAAGTGACACATCATGATACAGACTAGAGGAGAGTTAGTAACGGTTGATAAATATTGTCAGTCAGTCATTCATTGTCCAACCAGCTATATTTTAACACAGGTTCACGGGGGTCTGCTGAAGCCAGTCCCAGCCAACACAGGGTGCAAGGCAGGACCAAACCCTGGGCAGTGCACCAGCCAGGCAGGGCAAGACAGAGAGAAACAAAGAAACTCCATCAGCTTCAAATAATTGTCATGTTTTTCTTTTGCTCTTTTTACTTATTTTTGCCAAGGATGTTATTAATTCACAGTTATGTTTTGTGTGTAATTTTGTCTCACAGAAGTTATTTTGACACTATTGCATTGATGTTATTCCATTAGTGTATTCTTGAGCACACAATTTTCTTTCAGACATAGTAAAATCTGCACCTGTATTTTATTGTAACTTT
The DNA here is from genome assembly GCF_016835505.1 of Polypterus senegalus. NCBI lineage: Eukaryota > Metazoa > Chordata > Cladistia > Polypteriformes > Polypteridae > Polypterus > Polypterus senegalus. The sequence goes on along the minus strand of NC_053159.1, from coordinate 67,888,661 downwards.
ACACCTTTAAGAGACATTGTGAAAATTGTATTTTTATATATGTCAATTAATAAATGTTTGTGTATGAGTATTTTTAATTAAATGCTGGACTTTTGCTACACTAAGTTCAGCAGCATAATCTTGGGAGATTCTCTTCTTTTTTTTTTGACACTGGAATGTTTTGCCAAAGAAGAGCTCCATAAGTGGACTTGCACATGTAAACGGGAGTCTTTAAGAAACCAGTTTTCTGCATTAACCTCCATCCATCCATCCATCCATCCATCCTCTTCCACTTATCCAAGATCGGGTCGCGGGGGCAGCAGCTTGAGCAGAGAGGCTTCCCTCTCCCCAGCCATTTCCTCCAGCTCTTCCGGGAGAATCCCAAGGCATTCGCAGGCCAGCCGGGAGACATAGTCCCTCCAGCGTATCCTGGGTCTTCCCCGGGGCCTCCTCCTGGTTAGACGTGCCCTGAACACCTCACCAGGGAGGCGTCCAGGAGGCATCCTGATCAGTTACCCGAGCCACCTCATCTGACTCCTCTCGATGCGGAGGAGCAGTGGCTCTATGCTGAGCCCCTCCCGGATGACTGAGTTTCTCACCCTATCTTTAAGGGAAAGCCCAGACACCCAACGGAGGAAACGCATTTCGGCCGCTTGTATTCGCGATCTCGCTCTTTCAGTCACTACCCATAGCTCATGACCATAGGTGAGGGTAGGAACGTAGATCGACTGGTAAATTGAGAGCTTTGCCTTACGGCTCCGCCCCTTTTTCACCACGACAGACCGATGCAGAGCCCGCATCACTGCGGACGCCGCACCTATCCTCCTGTCAATTTCATGCTCTATTCTTCCCTCACTCATGAACAAGACCCCGAGATACTTGAACTTCTCCATTTGGGGCAGGATTTCACTCCCAACCCTGAGAGGGCACTCCACCCTTTTCCGGCTGAGGACCATGGTCTCAGATTTGGAGATGCCGATTCTAATCCCAGCCGCTTCACACTCAGCTGCAAACCAATCCAGAGAGAGCTGAAGATCATGGCTTGATGAAGCAAACAGGACAACATCATCTGCAAAAAGCAGTGACCCAATCCTGAGTCTACCAAACCGGACCCCCTCAACACCTTGGCTATACCTAGAAATTCTGTCCATAAAAGTTATGAACAGAATCGGTGACAAAGGGCAGCCCTGGCGGAGTCCAACTCTCACTGTAAACGGGTTCGACTTACTGCCAGCAACGCGGACCAAGCTCTGACACCGATCGTACAGGGACCGAACAGCCCTTATCAGGGGGTCCGGTTCCCCATACTCTCGGAGTACCCCCCCACAGAATTCCCCGAGGGACACGGTCGAACGCCTTTTCCAACTCCACAAAACACATGTAGACTGGTTGGGCAAACTCCCATGCACCCTTCAGGACCCTGCTAAGTGTGTAGGGCTTGTCCACTGTTACGTGACCAGGACAAAAACCACAACGTTCCTCTTGAATCCAAGGTTCGACTATCCGATGGACCCTCCTCTCCAGAACCCCCGAATAGACTTTTCCAGGGAGAATGAGGAGTGTTATCCCTCTGTAGTTGGAACACATCCTCCGGTCCCCCTTCTTAAAGAGGGGGACCACCACCCCGTTCTGCCAATCCAGAGGCACTGTCCCTGATGTCCATGCAATGTTGCAGAGGCGTGTCAACCAAGACAATCCTACAACATCCAGAGCCTTGAGGAGCTCCGGGCGTATCTCATCCACCCCTAGGGCCCTGCCACCAAGGAGTTTTTTGACCACCTCAGTGACCTCAGTCCCAGAGATGAGGGAGCTCACCTTTGAGTCCCCAGGCTTTACTTCCTCATTGGAAGGCATGTTAATGGGATTATGTAGGTCTTCGAAGTACTCCCCCCACCGACCCACAAAGTCCCGAGTCAAGGTCAGCAGCGCACCATCCCCACCATATACAGTGTTGACACTGCACCGCTTCCGCCACCTGAGATGCCGGATGGTGGACCAGAATCTCCTCGAAGCCATCAGAAAGTTGTTCTCCATGGCCTTTCCAATCTCCTTCCATGCCAGAGTTTTTGCCTCAGCAACCACCGAAGCCGCATTCCGCTTGGCCTGCCGGTACCTATCAGCTGCCTCCAGAGTCCCACAGGACTGTAGGACACCTTCTTCAGCTTGACAGCATCCCTCACCGCCGGTGTCCACCAACGGGTTCGGGGATTGCTGCCACGACAGGCACCGACCATCTTATGGCCACAGCTCCAGCCAGCCGCCTCAACAATAGAGAACATGGCCTAGTCAGACTCAATGTCTCCCACCTCCCTTGTGATACAGATGAAGTTCTGCCTGAGGTGGGAGTTGAAGCTACTTCTGACAGGGGATTTTGCCAGACGTTCTCAGCAGACCTTCACAACACGTTTGGGCCTACCAGGCCTGACCAGCATCCTCCCCCACCATCGAAGCCTACTCACCACCAGGTGATGATCAGTTGACAGCTCTGCCCCTCTCTTCACCCGAGTGTTCAAGACATGTGGTCGCAGTTCAGACAACACAACCACAAAGTCGATCATCAAACTGAGGCCTAGGGTGTCCTGGTGCCAAGAGCACATATGAACACCCCTATGCTTGAACATGGTGTTCGTTATGGACAATACATGACGAGCACAGAAGTCCAATAACAAAACACTGCTCGGGTTCAGATCAGGGGGGCCATTCCTCCCAATCACGACCTTCCAGGTCTCACTGTCATTGCCCACGTGAGCACTGAAGTGTCCCAGTAGAACGAGGGAGTCTCCAGAAGGTATACCCTCTAGCACCCCCTCCAGGGACTCCAAAAAGGGTGGGTACTCCAAACTGCTGTTCGGCGCATACACGCAAACAACAGTTAGGACCCGTCCCCCCACCTGAAGGCAGAGGGAGGCTACCCTCTCGTCCACTGGGGTAAACCCCAATGAACAGGTTCCAAGTTGGGGGCAATAAGTATGCCCACACCCGCTCTGCGCCTCTCACTGGGGGCAACTCCAGAGTGGTAGAGAGTTCAGCCCCTCTCAAGGAGATTGGTTCCAGAGTCCAAGCTGTGTGTCGAGGTGAGCCCAACTATATCTAGCCGGAACCTCTCGAGCTTGCGCACTAGACTTTCTTGTTCCATGGATATCTCTCTAATTGTTCTTAGTTGATAAGGAAAAAGAAACTGGGGGGTTATATTTGGTTTCGAGCTCTTCACTTGTTCATTTTGCAACCTTGTCCTATAACACTTGTTTCAAAACAGCCCCCAGAATGATGTTTACTTGGTTATGTTAATCTCTTTTTTAAGTCGCTTTAGATAAAAGTGTCTGCTAAGCAAATAAATATAAATGGAATTGGTCACACTCAAGAAGAACACACGGACACAAAACAGACAAACTTATACAAAGTATGGTCAGAGTGCTCTGCAGAGATGACCAAACATAGGATGTAATGTATTTTTTTCCTTTTGTAATTTGCAATTATTTGGTATCATCTCTTTGTAAGAATGAATGTAATATTGGTTTATTCCCAGAGGTATATTTTGCATTTAATATTTTGGTAACCATAATAATATAAGGGTGACAGGCCTACCTAACATTTGAAAATGCTGATTGTTAGCTGAATGGCAGGCACAGATGTTCTCTGTATTGTAGTTGCTATGGTAACAGTGCTTTGGTGGCCAGCAGCTAAATCACAATCATAACTATGAATATGGTGAAACAAGCCTTAGCTTTTTATAAATATTTCGACCCACAGATGTACATTCCAAGATTGTTTTTCTTTGGTGTTATTCAGCATAATATTTTATTCTCTTATAACACCAGTCATGTCACTTGCAGAAATCCTTAGGTGGTTCTGCATTTATGGGGTGTATTGATAAAGGGGATGAGACAGAGTATAGGAATCAGATGGAGATCTTTGTTTCTTGGTGGAGAAACAATTGTCTGAATCTTCACATCAGCAAAACCAAGGAACAGATTATTGACTTTCTCTGCACAAAATAGCCTCTATGTCCAGTCACTATTCAAAGAATGGATATGGAAGTGGAGTACTGCTACAGTAAATTGGACGTCCACAACAACAACAGCTTGGACTGGTGTCAGAATTTTTGTAGGCTTTCAACTCTCTGAAGAGAGCACAGCTGATCAGCTTTGTAGTTTCACAGAAAGGTCATTTTAGAGAATGTGAGAGAACAGTGCTTCTCTGAGGGATTCCTGAGTGATCACAGAATTCTCCTGAGAGAGCAGTGAGTGTGTCCTGAGAATGTCTGGGCATAGCTAGCTTTTAAGAAGGAATTCTATCCATGATTGGATTAAAATCAGTTCCATTTCCAAAATCAGGGTATTCTCATTGGTGAGTTCTTCTGTAATTCGGAGTTCTCGTTCATTGATTTGCAGCTTTTTGTTCTTGCTTGAGTCCATTTCGTGCCTTCTGGCCTAAAAATGTCTGCAGAGGGGCCACTGGAAAGATGTCAGTTCATCTCGAATTTACACCTTTGTTATCAGAGGAAGTCCAGACTGGTCCTGGTATGAAGAGTTCATTCACTTACTCTGGAATGCAAGCTGGGGAAAGATGGTGCTGGAAATCTGCATCCTTGTTAAACCTGCTTTTCTAAAAGGCCTGATATGCCCCTGAAGCCTAGCAGAATAGACAATTGCCACTTTTTCCTACACCAATTGTTTAAGATGCCTATGCTATGGGTTTGTAATGATGAGCAAGTTCAAACAAACTAGGAATGATATTTAAGGAACAGAGAAATTAATAGTCCAAAACAGAGGTCATGGATTGGACAATGGTAGACACAGAGATATTTTAGTACTAGACAATAAAGACAAAATGTTAAAACAAAAGTTGAGGACTTTTATCCAAAAGTCTTTGCTTTGGAAGTGCCTTTATTGTCTGGTTGTGACGGTATGGGTCAACTCCATTCTTACTTGTTGCCACCAGGAGCCTGTTTTCGAAACTGTCAACAGCCATGAACTGATTTGAGCCAGGCAAATGAGGACACACACATTAAGCAATGTCAACGTCTTTTATTACAAATTCAAACAAAACTAAAGAGAAAATAGTGCAGTGACTCAGATCAAAGTCATCAATAAATAAATAATCCATAAAACAAGTGAACGAGGAGGTAAAAATGTCATTAATAATTAATTTATAAAATGAGGTTAAAATGGCAGCGGAAAGTAATCCTTTAAAAACTCACAAGTTCCGATTTTGCAGCACAAGGAGATGTCAACCAACAGGTGTAGACAACCCTTATTCCCAGCCCAAGTACCCACCACCATTCACATGATGTTCCACGGAGTGCCACACCATGCCTGCTCCTATTCCTGCTGCCAGACCCTTGATGTCCGTGAAACAAAATGAGTTCCTCCCATGAGCAGTCTACCTGATACAATGCTGAAAATATGGAAAACTCACCAGTTTGAATTCAACTTCAACAAATCAATTGAAAAGCAAACTCTTAATCAGCACTGCAGAAAATAGCATCTCAAACCCTTTGGTTGAGGCTGTAGAGCATTTTCAAATGAAGGCCAGGAGCCTGTCCCACACCAAACACTTACAGACATGGACGAATTTGTTGTTACCCATAGAGCTCATTGAAAAAGTGCTGTATGCCTCTTGAAAAGTGGTTAAATAAGAAGTAATTGTCCCATGTATACCTCCAAAGCAAAGCATTAGACTTAAGCACAGCATTTGACACCACTGACCATTCTATTTTACTGTACAGGCTAGAAAATGATGTTGGTCTTACAGACACTGTGCTTGCTTAGTTTATTTCTTATTTATCAAATCGATTCCAATATGTACACAAATGTGCTGACAGGACTCCATCATTATACACAGAAGTGAGATATGGTGTCCCGCAAGGCTCAGCACTGGGACCTTTACTATTCTCAGTTTACATGCTTCCACTGGGATCTATCATTAGGAAACATAATGTTAATTTTCACTCGTATACAGATGACATCCAGTTATACCTTTCATTTAGATCAAAGGAAGTTTCTCCAATGTTGTCTTTAATTAGTTGTGTTAGTGAATTAAAGGAGTGGATGGATAAGAACTACTTGTCTTTAAACATAGATAAAACAGAAAATTTAATTGTTGGAAGAAATGACGCTGATCACAGCAATATTTTGTCATCATTTAACTCAGTTGGAATCACCATTAATTTTAATGAATCAGCCCGCAATCTAGGAGTTATCTTTGACTCTACTTGCCTGGCATGTCAAACTCACTACTATTGGTGGGCCGCTTCGACTGCCATATGTGCGTCAGCAGGCCGCACTGTAACAAATACTATTATGCTATTATACAAAGTTACTGTAGCTTTCTTTCCAATATTAAAAACTTTAAAAAATGTAACACTTAAAGTTTAAAGTTAAGCAATTTATTTCCATACACTTTCCATACAACAGCGTGCAATTAGTCTTAGCCTCTTAGCTAGGTCCTTATATTATTATATTACTGTATATTCATCTATACTAATAAAAGGCAAAGCCCTCACTGACTGACTCACTCACTCACTGACTCATCACTAATTCTCCAACTTCCCATGTAGGTAGAAGGCTGAAATTTGGTAGGCTTATTCCTTATAGTTTACTTACAAAAGTTAAGCCTGTTTTATTTCGAAATTCTATGCGTAACGGTCATAACGGTCAATAAAGGTCGACAACATCTGCCATGTTGAACTTTCTTATTTATGGCCCCATCTTCACAAAATTTGGTAGGCAGCTTCCCTCTGCTAACCAAAACCGATGTACGTACTTAGTTCGATGGTATGACGCCACTGTCGGCCGCCATATTGAACTTTCCAACCTCACTAATTTTCCAACTTCCCGTGTAGGTAGAAGGCTGACCCCATCTTCACGAAATTTGGTAAGTGGCTTCCCTGCGCTAACCAAAACCGATGTACGTACTTATTTCGGTGGTATGACGCCACTGTCGGCCACCATATTGAACTTTTCAACAGTCTTTGTTACTTATGGGCCCATCATCAAGAAATTTGGTACGCAGGTTCCCAACGCTAACTGAATCCTACTTACGTACATATATACGTCCATAGCCTGCAGCTCAGTCACCGTGTGAGGCGGCGTTGGGTCCCCCATCCCAACACCTCCCACGTTGTTGGCTGCCTGCCTATATAATGCCATCCGTCGCTCCAGTCTCTTCATTCCCTTCCTTGCTTTCCTTGATTCACGTCTCCCTGCTGATAACTACAGCCTTTTTATTTATTTCACGGCTTCTCCACTGTTTTATTGTTCATTTATTACAATTATAGTTATTGTGTAGGTATTTTAGACTTACTTTACATTGTTCTGGTACCCATTTCCTTTATCATTCCAACCGTACCTGCATTAACATGTCTATCGAGGTGATCACCATCGATCAAAGAACTGTCACTTACTGAGAGGTTTCCATACCCAGAGATGGCACCTATCTTTTCCATTCTCTTTGTTACATATTGCACGGCCATATCAGGCTCACTCTTGATATCTGGAGAAACATTGTGTCTTATGTATTGAATGACTGGGACAGGTTCAAGGTGTGGACTGATGACGGTACAGGAGATAATTATACTACACAGGAGCACTATAAGAGTGAAATGCTTAAGCCCTTCACCTATGGTTCTGCATGTGAGTTGATGGCTGCCGCTGAATTGTTCGGTTGTCGCTTTCAAGTGTAGCAAAATGGCCAAATATTTTGCACCTTTAAACCAATGCCTCTTAAACATCTTAGATTCACAGGTGACGATTTCAGTAGTGGACACTTTGATGTTTATGAATGTTTAAACTCTCAAAAGCTGGATGTGAAGTTATCGAAACTGGTTGTATACTTACAACGCTTGACAGATGCCGAATGTCACTTCAACACAAGTCCTACAAATACTGTCGTAATTGAAACAAACCATGAAACTCAAACCGATTATGACAGCAGCAATCCAAGCTGTGAGATCTGAAACAAGATTACTGTTCACATGGCCAACTGTACGTTGCATGCTTTAGAGTCAGCTCAGCACACAGCTTGGTCATATTACAACCGGAGGGCCGAACTCACAATGTGGTATACAAAGAGATCCTTAACAAATAATTATTGGTATATTTTCCCTCAGTTTAAAAAGGTTTAATTTTCTTCTTAATAAAACTTTTAAGGCAGTAAGTACTTTGCCGCTGTGAAGCGTGGGTATTTTGTTATATATATATATATATATATATATATATATATATAGATATAGATATAATGTGTGTGTGTGTATGTATATATATATGTATATACAGTGGTGTGAAAAACTATTTGCCCCCTTCCTGATTTCTTATTCTTTTGCATGTTTGTCAGTCAAAATGTTTCTGATCATCAAACACATTTAACCATTAGTCAAATATAACACAAGTAAACACAAAATGCAGTTTTTAAATGATGGATTTTATTATTTAGGGAGAAAAAAAAATCCAAACCTACATGGCCCTGTGTGAAAAGTAATTGCCCCAGAACCTAATAACTGGTTGGGCCACCCTTCGCAGCAATAACTGCAATCAAGCGTTTGCGATAACTTGCAATGAGTCTATTACAGCGCTCTGGAGGAATTTTGGCCCACTCATCTTTGCAGAATTGTTGTAATTCAGCTTTATTTGAGGGTTTTCTAGCATGAACCGCCTTTTTAAGGTCATGCCATAGCATCTCAATTGGATTCAGGTTAGGACTTTGACTAGGCCACTCCAAAGTCTTCATTTTGTTTTTCTTCAGCCATTCAGAGGTGGATTTGCTGGTGTGTTTTGGGTCATTGTCATGTTGCAGCACTCAAGATCGCTTCAGCTTGAGTTGACGAACAGAAGGCCGGACATTCTCCTTCAGGATTTTTTGGTAGACAGTAGAATTCATGGATCCATCTATCACAGCAAGCCTTCCAGGTCCTGAAGCAGCAAAACAACCCCAGACCATCACACTACCACCACCATATTTTACTGTTGGTATGATGTTCTTTTCTGAAATGCTGTGTTCCTTTTACGCCAGATGTAACGGGACATTTGCCTTGAAAAGTTCAACTTTTGTCTCATCAGTCCACAAGGTATTTTCCCAAAAGTCTTGGCAATCATTGAGATGTTTCTTAGCAAAATTGAGATGAGCTCTAATGTTCTTTTTGCTTAACAGTGGTTTGCGTCTTGGAAATCTGCCATGCAGGCCGTTTTTGCCCAGTCTCTTTCTTATGGTGGAGTCGTGAACACTGACCTTAATTGAGGCAAGTGAGGCCTGCAGTTCTTTAGACGTTGTCCTGGGGTCTTTTGTGACCTCTCGAATAAGTCGTCTCTGCGCTCTTGGGGTAATTTTGGTCGGCCGGCCACTCCTGGGAAGGTTCACCACTGTTCCATGTTTTTGCCATTTGTGAATAATGGCTCTCACTGTGGTTCGCTGGAGTCCCAAAGCTTTAGAAATGGCTTTATAACCTTTACCAGACTGATAGATCTCAATTACTTCTGTTCTCATTTGTTCCTGAATTTCTTTGGATCTTGGCATGATGTCTAGCTTTTGAGGTGCTTTTGGTCTAATTCTCTGTGTCAGGCAGCTCCTATTTAAGTGATTTCTTGATTGAAACAGGTGTGGCAGTAATCAGGCCTGGGGGTGGCTATGGAAATTGAACTCAGGTGTGATACACCACAGTTAGGTTATTTTTAACAAGGGGCAATTACTTTTCACACAGGGCCATGTAGGTTTGGATTTTTTCTCCCTAAATAATAAAAACCATCATTTAAAAACTGCATTTTGTGTTTACTTGTGTTATATTTGACTAATGGTTAAATGTGTTTGATGATCAAAAACATTTTGTGTTACAAACATGCAAAAGAATAAGAAATCAGGAAGGGGGCAAATAGTTTTTCACACCACTGTATATACTGTATATATATATATATATAGATAGATAGATATATAGATATAGTATGTGTGTGTGTATGTGTATATATATATATCTATACTAATAAAAGGAAAAGCCCTCACTCACTCACTCACTCACTCACTCACTGACTCATCACTAATTCTCCAACTTCCCGTGTAGGTAGAAGGCTGAATTTTGGCAGGCTTATTCCTTACAGCTTACTTACAAAAGTTGGGCAGGTTTCATTTCGAAATTCTACGCGTAAGGGTCATAACTGGAAGCTATTTTTCCCATATAATGTAATGGAGTTGAGTTGGAGATGGCCGTGGGGGGCGAGTTTCGTGTGACATCATCACGCCTCCTACGTAAGTACGTAGAGAACAAGGAAGAACTCCAAACAGCGATGAGCACAAAACGCCATTTCACAATTGAGAAGGCAGAAAAACATTATGAAGCAAATGATGCATACAAGCATATTCATAAGTACAGCTACTACGGAAACAAAGCACGGCGTGAACCGTAAGTTTATATTAAATTAAGTTCATAGACAGGCTGCCACTAGTGTTTGTAATTTAGTGCCTGCCCATATAAGGCCGTCCATCAGCGGCAATCCAATACAAACACTGCCGGTAAATATTCACGGGTGAAGGACTGTGCTTATGCAGAGGAAGATGAGATGGTCAGGGTGGTGTTTGGCACAAACTCATTGAAACTGCGAGAGAAACTTTTAAGTGCCGGGTCTTAGCTGACATTACACGAGATGGCACCAGCACAGCTGGGAACCTTCGATGCAAGAACACCAAGCGCTCACGTGAACTGACGCAGTGCACAGACAAAAGGCAACAGTTCCAAAGAGTGCTGAACAAAAACCGAATTACACAATTGAGAAGGCAGCAAAAAAATATGAAGCGTCTGATACATACAATCATATTCATAAGTGCAGCTACTGCGAAACAAAGCACACGGTGGAAAAAGTGAATGTCCCGCTAAAGGAAGACAGTGTAAAAAAAAAAACCGTGCATGCAGTTTGTCACATCTCAGATAAAGAGGAAGACGAGCTGTTTACTGATGCAGTAAGAAACTAATTGATGAATGAAACCTCTTATCTTTACAACGATTGACAAACACGGAATGTAACTTGAACACAACACATCGTACAAATACGACCCTGATTGAAACAAATAATGATAATCAAATCCTTGATGACAGCAACATTCAATAACACTCACAAAACAATTACTGTATATTGACAATCATGTTACGTTATTTTTAAAATGTTCCCTTTTCTTTTCATAACTTCTACTTCTCCACTGCGTACGGGTATATATATAAATGTATATATATACCCGATCTACAGTACATACTCGCATAGACAAGCCACACGCTGTGGCAATTGTAGAGTCTTCGCCTCTAACGCCGACATTCGAGGTTCGATTCGGAGGGGATGCACTGAGTATGTACGTGCGCTACCCGATTCATTTTACCTTCGCATCTCCTTGGTTTGGGACGTATGAAAAAATATTCGGTTGTTACGTTATTTTTAAAATGTTTCCCTTTCTTAGCACAAGCACAGCTGAGAAGCTTCGATGCATGTACTCCATAACGCGTTAAAAAAATAACGCATTTAATCACACTTTCAATTCCAAGCAAACGGGAACTTTTGTCAATGCATGATTTCCTGGTACATCCATTACACTGATGCACACATCACAGCTACAAAAATGTTAGAGTCGGAATAAAGCGCGTCCTACGACTGATCATTTCGACTACCCGAGCGAAGCCTTGATAAAAGCATGGTTTTGTGCACACTGAAAAGCAAGCAAAATTAGATGCATTACAGAAAGCGGACTTTGTGGCTCTTACTGGGGATCATTGGACTTCCGTGACCGTTAGTAATTCTAATTACATCTAATTACAAAATGTTCAATGATCACACTGTTTTAGCCTAATGTACAAAATAATTTTGGCTAATGTTACTCAGAGTTTAAAGATTAAGCTGGTCAAATTACCTTTTATGTTTCTGACTTATTTTTTTAAGAAGAAAAACTGCACTTTATGTTGAAATTTTGGTTATTATTATTTAAAGACAATACCCATCCATCCATCGTCTAACCCGCTGAATCCGAATACAGGGTCACGGGGGTCTGCTGGAACCAATCCCAGCCAACACAGGAACCAATCCTGGGCAGGGTGCCAACCCACCACAGGACACACACAAACACATTAGGGCCAATTTAGAATCACCAATCCACCTAACCTGCATGTCTTTGGATTGTGGGAGGAAACCGGAGCGCCCGGAGGAAACCCACGCAGACACGGGGAGAACATGCAAACTCCACACAGGGGAGGACCTGGGAAGCGAACCCAGGTCTCCTAACTGCGAGGCAGCAGCACTACCACTGTGCCACCGTGCCGCCCTAAACACAATACTATTCTGAAATAGATAGATATGACAACAACACTCATATCAATGACAAAACAATTACATTAACAATCATCTTACATTATTTTTAAAATGTTTGCTTTTCTTTTTCATAACTTCTTTAACACACTACTTCTCCGCTGCGAAGCTCGGGTATTTTGCTAGTTATATTATATTCATTGCTTATATAGGAGTCTTACAGTGTGAGATCTATTTCTTTTGTCCAAATACTTGTCTTGTCTTGTCTTTTGTCTTGTTAGTAACCAGTTCATCAATATCATGCTTGAAATCTTGTGCAGCTGCAACTTTTATGAGGGATGAAAGGTGCTCGACAGTAAGTCTTGAGTGATGTGGGGTTTTGGTAGCTTTCATTAACAAAAACAATTGCTCATAAAGGTAAGTGCTTCCGAACATAGACAGTACTCTCGATGCCAACTTACGGATCTGCACATACGAGGGTGGCAGGTAAGCATACAAGCCTGGCACACCAACTTCGTTGTATTTTGCCTTCAGAATAGAATCTGACTACAGTTCAGTCAATTCCATTTAGATATTCTCAACGTTGTAAGAGAACAGCGCAAAGTCCTGTTTGTGTGAACTGAAATCACGAAAATGCTCACTGAATTCATTGCTCAGTAATTCAAGTTGGAAAACAAATCCTCCAAAAATCAAATTTTACTTTACTAAGTTTACTTCAAAGCTTATATTGTAAAATAAGCCGATATGCAAAAAGCCACCTGACCTACACTAATTTTACAAACTCAAAATCACAAAAATATGTTAATAAACAACTCACCAACTTCTTGCGTCCACTTCAGATCTTCAGCTGTAGTCTGCACTAACTGTTCGTTACAATACTAGCACAAAATTACATAAAACTAGAGCAAAAAAAGTGAAAATATGCGAGCTATTACTACTCGTGATGGTCAGTTCTGCCCAGTGGCCAGTCTCAGCAGCTCAGCCAGTAGTGTAACCTAGCAGGAACGGCTCTAGGCTCGTGGTGGCCCTGGGCAGAGAAAGAATCGGTGGCCCCTTCGTCCGCAAATGTCAATATGGTATCTTATGCATGGTGGATGGCCACGTCCATTGCGGACACTGCATAGCTGCCTCATGCTCATGACATGCTTCTATATGTGCGTGTCAGTAACTTGAAAACCAAGTGGCGGCCCATGATATTCTCATTACGGAAGAACAAGTCCCATTACAAGTTAGTTTTAGGAGTTAAACAGAATTGTCCATGTTGCAATGAGAAACTCACACTCTAATCAAATTCAGCATACACTGTTGTGCATTTTAGCATTCGCATTAAGCTTTCTAAGATTGGTTGTTATGTTTCCAGCCTCTAAGACATGGCTCTCGAAATCCATGGCTGTTAGGCCGCAGTGGCTACAGGTTTTCATTCTAACACTTTTCCTAATCAGTAACCATTTTTTACTACTGATTAATTTCTTTTGCCTTCATTTTAATAGCCATGTTTTAAGGATTCAGTGCTCTGACTTAATTCTTTTCTTCATTAAATGACAGCCAAACATAAATGAGATGTGAAACAAGACAACAGTTGGCCAGCTAAATTGGGGCTTCAAATGCCAACCACTTTCATTCCAAGTACTTTCTTAATGAGAAGCTGATTATTGCTGTTAATTAAACCTATTATTTAATTCCATGGTTTGTTGCTGCTCTCATCCTGCCCCAGTAGACAGTTCCAAATCTGTTGATTTTTCTGTTTTTTCTAAGAACACCGTCACAATGTTTTGTTGACCTGAGAGATCATCCTTACTGAGACCATCACCTTTCTTTATTTTCAGATATTGTGTGATGGGCATAGGTTTAGCTGCTAATTAACAAAAAAGAAACAACTACGGGGCCTGAGTCAAGTTAACTAAAATTAAGGCAAAAGAAGTTAATTAGCAGCAAAAAGTGGTTGCTAATGAAGAAGATGGTTAGAGTGAAAACCTGCAGCCACTGTGGCCCTCCAGGACCGGAGTTTGATAACCCTGCTCTAGGAGAGCAGAGACAATTACTATATTTTACTCCTAAAAGAGACACCAATTATTCTTAAACACTAATATTGTCTACAAATGCAATTTCAGTACAAAGAAACACTGAAGAATTTCTTATTTCAGTTATTGGCTGTCTCTCGTAGTAGACACAGTTTATTCACAGCTCTGTCCAGTGTGCTGGTTTCAGACTGCACCTTTGACCTATGGCATGGTTTTGACGGCTCAACCCATTACCCAAAAATTGCGGGGTGCCTCATCATCTACTACAAAACAATGTCTCCTGGTTCAAAATTTCTTCTTGGGGTAAGACATTTTTGACATTCTTAGTGTATTGGCAAATACTCCTTAGTCAATCGTTTCTGAAACAAATTAGCATTGTATTGAACTTGTTTCCAGCATCTTCGAGTAAATTGGTCATTTGTAGAAAAAAGTCCAAGAGGCAATAGTAATAAGTGATAGGGTGCCAGAGCTTCAAAATCATTTGGCTCATTTGATTCCTTTATATGGGGTCTGTTGTTGATGAATGATTCCACTTTGCAGCTTGGAGACATTCATCATCAAGTGTTTTGAGTGGATTGAGTTGAGAATCTTTCTTATGCTTCTGATTTGTATTTCCCATACGCTACCTTAATGAGAAGCTGGTAATGGATTGAAAATCCCTTTGATTTCTTTCTTTATCATGGCATTACAAATGTTTTCCTTGTCAAGGTTTTTAATTTCTTTCTTTCAACTTCAGCAAAGTTTGTTCCATAATCTGGGCGCATAACTTTAACTTGCCCCCTTCTGCATATGAATCAGCATGTGGTATTCATATGAGATTCAGTGTCCAAGCAGTGAGCATCTTTAACCTGTACATTTCTGATTGCCGTTCTCCATGGCCTCCCCAAACTCCTCCCATGCCCAAGTTTTTGCCTCAGCAACCACCAAAGCTGCATTCCGCTGGGCCTGTCGGTACCTATTAGCTGTCTCCAGAGTCCCATAGGACAAAAAGGTCTGGTAGGTCTTTTTCTTCAGCTTGACGGCCTCCCTCACCGTTGGTATCCACCAACGGGTTCGGGGATTGCTGCCATGACAGGCACCGACCACCTTACGGCCACAGCTCCAGTCAGCCGCCTCAACAATAGAGGCATGGAACATGGCCCATTCGGACTCAACGCCACCCACCTCCCTCGGGACGTGGTTGAAGTTCTGCCGGAGGTGGAAGTTGAAGCTACTTCTGACAGGGGACTCTGCCAGACGTTCCCAGCAGACCCACGCAACATGTTTGGGCCTACTGGGCCTGACTGGCATCCTCCCCCACCATTGAAACCAACTCACCACCAGGTGGTGATCAGTTGACAGCTCTGCCCCTCTCTTCACCCAAGTGTCCAAAACATGTGGTCGCAGGTCAGACGACACAACCACAAAGTCGATCATCGAACTGAGGCCTAGGGTGTCCTGGTGCCAAGAGCACATATGAACACCCCTATGCTAACATGGTGTTCGTTATAGACAATCCATGATGAGCACAGAAGTCCAATAACAAAACACCACTCATGTTCAGATCGTGTGGGCCATTCCTACCAATCACGCCCTTCCAGGTCTTACCGCCATTGCCCACATGAGCATTGAAGTCTCCCAGTAGAACGAGGGAGTCTCCATAAGGTATGCAGTCTAGCACCCCCTCCAGGGACTCCAAAAAGGGTGGGTACTCCAGACTGCTGTTCAGCGCATATGCAAAAACAACAGTTAGGACCCATCCCCCCGCCTGAAGGCAGAGGGAGGCTACCCTCTCATCCACCAGGGTAAACCCCAATGTACAGGCTCCAAGTCGGGGGCAATAAGTATGCCCACACCCGCTCTGCGCCTCTCACTGGGGGCAACTCCAGAGTGGTAGAAAGTCCAGCCCCTCTCAAGGAGATTGGTTCCAGACTCCAAGCTGTGCGTCGAGGTGAGTCCGACTATTTCTCGCCGGAAACTCTCGACCTCGCACACTAGCTCAGGCTCCATCCCCTTCAGAGAGGTGACATTCCACGTCCCAAGATCCAGCTTCTGTAGCCGAGGATTGGACCGCCAAGGTCCCCACCTTCGGCCACCACCCAACTCACACTGCACCCGAACTCCTTGGCCCCTCCCATAGTTGGTGAGCCCATGGGAAGGGGGACCCACATTGCCTCTTCGGGCTGTGCCCGGACTAGCCCCATGGGTGCAGGCCCGGCCACCAGCCGCTCGCCATCAAGCCCTACCTCCAGGCCTGGCTCCAGAGGGGGGCCCTGGTGACCCGCATCCGGGCGAGGGAAAATGCCATCCAAATTTTTTATTCATCATAGAAGGTTTACTAAACCGCTCTTTGCCTCTTCCCTCTTCCCTCACCTAGGACCAGTTTGCCTTGGGTGGCCCTACCAGGGGCATAAAGCCCCGGACAACAGAGCTCCTAGGATCATTGGAACATGCAAACCCCTTCACCACGATAAGGCCATGGAGAATGACTTTCGGACGACTTCGAGGAGATTCTGGTCCACCATCCGGCGTCTCAGGAGGGGGAAGCAGTGCAGTGTCAACATCATATATGGTGGGGATGGTGCACTGCTGACCTCGACTCTGGACGTTGTGGGTCGGTGGGGGGAGTACTTCAAAGACCTCCTCAATCCCACCAACATGCCTTCCAATGAGAAAGCAGAGCCTGGGGATTCGGAGGTGGGCTCCCCCATCTCTGGGACTGAGGTCACCGAGGTGATCAAAAAACTCCTTGGTGGTAGGACCCCGGGGTGGATGAGATACGCCTGGAGTTCCTCAAGGCTCTGGATGTTGTAGGACTGTCTTGGTTGACACGTCTCTGCAACATCGCATGGATATTGGGGACAGTGCCTCTGGATTGGCAGACCGGGGTGGTGGTCCCCCTCTTTAAGAAGGGGGACTGGAGGGTGTGTTCCAACTACAGAGGGATCACACTCCTCAGCCTCCCTGGAAAAGTCTATTCAGGGTTCTGGAGAGGAGGGTCCGTCGGATAGTCGAACCTCGGATTCAGGAGGAACAGTGTGGTTTTCGTCCTGGTCGCGGAACAGTGGACCAGCTCTACACCCTTAGCAGAGTCCTGGAGGGTGCATGGGAGTTTGCCCAACCAGTCTACATGTGTTTTGTGGACTTGGAAAAGATGTTTGACCGTGTCCCCAGGGAATCCTGTGGGGGGTGCTCCGGGAGTATGGGGTACCAGACCCCCTGATAAGGGCTGTTTGGTCCCTGTCCCTGTGTCAGAGCTTGGTCCGCATTGCCGGCAGTAAGGTGAACCCATTTCTAGTGAGAGTTGGACTCCGCCAGGGCTGCCCTTTGTCACCGATTCTGTTCATAACTTTTATGGACAGAATTTCTAGGCACAGCCAGGGTGTTGAGGGGATCTGGTTTGGTGGACTCAGGATTGTGTCCCTGCTTTTTGCAGATGATGTTGTTCTGTTTGCTTCATCAGGCCGTGATCTTCAACTCTCTCTGAAATGGTTTGCAGCGGAGTGTGAAGCGGCTGGGATGGGAATCAGCACCTCCAACTCCGAGACCATGGTCCTCAGCTGCAAAAGGGTGGAGTGCTTTTTCAGGGTTGGAGGCGAGATCCTGCCCCAAGTGGAGGAGTTCAGGTATCTCGGGGTCTTGTTCAAGAGTGAGGGAAGAATGGAGCATGAGATCAACAGGCGGATCGGTGCAGCATCCGCAGTGATGCAGGCTCTGCATTGGTCTGTCGTGGTGAAAAAGGAGCTGAGCCATAAGGCAAAGTTCTCAATTTACCAGTCAATCTATGTTCCTACCCTCACCTATGGTCATGAGCTGTGGGTAGTGACCGAAAGAACGAGATCGTGAATATAAGCAGCTGAAATGAGTTTCCTCCGCAGGGTGTCTGGGCTTTCCCTTAAAGATAGGGTGAGAAGCTCAGTCATCCGGAAGGGGCTCAGAGTAGAGCCACTGCTCCTCCGCATCGAGAGGAGTCAGATGAGGTGGCTCGGGCATCTGATTAGGATGCTTCCTGGATGCCTCCCTGGTGAAGTGTTCCAGGCACATCCAAGTGGGAGGAGGCCCCAGGGGAGACCCAGGACACGCTGGAGGGACTATGTCTCCTGGCTGGCCTGGGAACGCCTTGGGATTCTCCCAAAAGAGCTAGAAGAAGTGGCTGCGACCCGACCTCGGATAAGTGGAAGAAGATGGATGGATGGATTTCTGATTGTTAGACAAGTGACGATTACTCCATACCTCTTGGCAAGACTTTGTCCTCTTTATACTTTGAAAAGTTCCAAAATAATCATCTTCAACATTAGTGGAATGTGGTTGATTGGTTAATGAATAATCTTCTGGCAGATCTGCCATTTTTAGTCACCTTCCTTAGCATTGTATCTTCTGCATGTTGTGCACTTTGAAATCATTTTCCTGGTAATTTGAGTTTTCTTGATGTATCCGATATTTCTGGCGTAACTGTACCAGCATATAATTACACCCACAATGTCCAATTTCCTTACGGATGTGCTGCAATATGTGAAGCAGATGTTTAGCTTCTTTTGGCAGAGCAACTTTGCCGAGTCTCAATATTTCATCTTGAAACACTGGATGTAATTTAATGATCTGAATGTTCTTTCTTACACAAAAGCCATTATTTCTTCTGAGTATTCTTGAAGTTTATTGATTCAGATAGGCTCTGCTTCAGCTTTAGCCATATGTTCAGCGATGGGAATTTTCTTGTTTTTCTGTGGAATTTTCAGATTGACGGCCCTCAAGTTCATTCTCAGTTTCTTTTATCCTTTAGGTGCAACAGCATTTTGTTAAACGTGCGAAACCATGCCACCGCTTTTCTGCAGCTTAATTGGAGTCCACCTGTGGTAAATTCTGTTGATTGGACATGATTTGGAAAGACACACACCTGTCTATATAAGGTCCCACAGTTGACAGGTCATGTCAGAGCACAAACCAAGCAAGAAGTCAAAGGAATTGTCTGTAGACCTCCAGAGACAGAATTGTCTCGAGGCACAAATCTGGGGAAGGCTACAGAAAAATTTCTGCTGCTTTGAAGGTCCCAATGAGCACAGTGGCCTCCATCATCCGTAAGTGGAAGAAGTTCATAAACACCAGGGGCCTCATGTATAACACCGTGCGTAGAACTCGCACTATAACATGGCGTAAGCACAAAAGCCAAAATGTGCTTATGAACGGAAAAATCTAGATGCAGGAATCTATGCGTACTCCAACTTCCACGTTCTTCCGCTACATAAATCCCGATCAGCGTGAAAACTAACGCTTGTGCATGCGCTTTATGTAACGCCCCAACTCCTCCCAGAATTACACCTCTTTGAATATGCAAATCAATATAAATCGCCCTTAAACTCAGCCTTCTGTGAAAAGACAATGGGAAAAGCACGGGGGAAAATATAAGAATTTCAGCGAATACCAAGTGGAGGCAAAGAAAAAACATACTATTTGTTCAAATAAACCGTGGTATAATCAACAAAAGGAAGTTGATCGAGTGGCATAGCGTGTTGGAGAAACTTGAAAGCTCACGTTCACAAAATCGCACAGTGCCGGAAATAAAAAAAAAAAAGTCACATATCAAAGTCGCCGTGAAAAGGCGAGTTGAAGCCCACTGTCCGAGTGTCATAAGAAAGCTTATTAGGGTACAGAGAAAAAAAGGCACACAGTGGGGAAAAAGCACGAAATGTCAACTTCAATCTCGACATTTCCACTTTAATCACGTAGTTTATTTTGTCATTAAAGTAGAACATCATAAACTTCATCTTAAAATCGTTTAATTAACCAATTTCTCAAATCCCATCGTAATTAAAGTAGCACGTTAAATGCTTTGTTTTGTATTTGATCTTCTATGTGCCTATATGTGTGAATCACTACTTGCTTCTTAAACCGGCTCTCTTCCTTCAACTGGACACAGAATCCATTACATTCGTGATATTACAGCTCTCTGAATAACTAAAATACTGAGATGTATACGTGATATCATTTTCATGATGATAGGAGTTAAAGCACGTTATTAAACATGTGTTTCACTTCAATGAAATAATTTATTGCAGCAGTACTCAGGGGCGGCTCTAGGCTTGTGGTGGCACTGGGCAGTGGAAGAATCGGTGGCTCCTTCGCCCGACAATGTCAGTAAGGTAGCTTATGCACGGTGGATGGCCACGTACGTTGCAGACACTGCATAGCCGCCTCGTGCTCATGACACAAGCATTTAACTTTTGCCTAAATTTGTCACTGCGTTTTTAGCTGTGTTATTTTCTCTTTCTGTGTTATATTCAATATATATTGGCGTAGCCGTCACTGCAGTCCTTGCTTTTCTTTCCCCAAGTAACCGATCGCCACACAATCAGCTCTGTAATAGAAGTTAAGCCATCTGTAAGCTTAGCTACCGATTCTTCAAAACGTTTAAAGAACATTGAAATATCTTCATAGTACATGTTTAATTATTCTATCCTTAACGACACTCCCAGTGAAGAATATAGATTATTTAAATGAAGTTAAAGTTTTATCTGTATAATTTAACAAACATATTTTGCTGCATTTCACCTTAAAAATGATATCGTCATCATATGTAAATATGCTCTTTATAAAGTGGCTCAGGATGTGCGATATTATAAGTATAGTGCAAGTTTACAGTGGGGTGATTGTACTTATAAGTACAAACAGTTCTACAAGATGCTATTGATTGAGTGCATTTAAAGTTCTTGGGATGAAACTGTTTCTGAACCACGAGGTCTGTACAGGAAAGGCTTTAAAACGTTTTGCAGTGTCTGAGACAGCATGTCCTTGAAGCTGTATACCGATAATTCTCTTTCCAATCAGCTGCTGCTGTGATTCACACTCAAATACTGTGATATAAATACTCAGAGTGGTGCAGTGAGAGTAATATGGAAAAAGATGATCCGCTGTTGCAACTCCTAACGGGAGGAGCTGAAAGAAGAAGAAGAATAAGAAGAAGGAGAATTGAGAGTAACAACACTAAAGCAGTTATGGTATTTGGAATACTATGGCTGTTCCCTCTACCATTATATTGTTACAAGTTAATTACAATCAGATGCGTTACACTAATAAACAATATGCGGTTAGTTTCAGTGTATTTATAAAGCCGCGTCAGGAAAATAATGAGTAACCACACAGGAACAGTACCATTGCTTTGACGCTGGGTGCCGCCAGTCTGCAAAACCGAGTGGAGAACTTGTGTACGACAAGGCATGAGGTACCGTGGAAAAGTGCGTGGCTTTACACCAAGTGTAGGTTTCATAGATCCATAAAACCTACACTTGCTGTAAAGCCATGCACTTTTCTATGGTACCTCGTACCACGTCGTACGCAAGTTCAGGGATATGACCAAAAACCCGATGGTCACTCTGTCAGAGCTCCAGAGGTCCTCTGTGGAGAGAGGAGAACCTTCCAGAAGGACAACCATCTCTGCAGCAATCCACCAATCAGGCCTGTATGGTAGAGGGGCCAGATGGAAGCCACTCCTTAGTAAAAGGCACATGGCAGCCCGCCTGGAGTTTGCCGAAAGGCACCTGAAGGACTCTCAGACCATGAGAAACTAAATTCTCTGGTCTGATGAGACAAAGATTGAACTCTTTGGTGTGAATGCCAGGCACCACCATCACCAGGCCAATACCATCCCTACAGTGAAGCATGGTGGTGGCAGCATCATGCTGTGGGGATGTTTTTCAGCGGCAGGAACTGGGAGACTAGTCAGGATAAAGGGAAAGATGACTGCAGCAATGTACAGAGACATCCTGGATGAAAACCTGCTCCAGAGCGCTCTTGACCTCAGACTGGGGCGACGGTTCATCTTTCAGCAGGACAACGACCCTAAGCACACAGCCAAGTTATCAAAGGAGTGGCTTCAGGACAACTATGTGAATGTCCTTGAGTGGCCCAGCCAGAGCCCAGACTTGAATCCGATTGAACATCTCTGGAGAGATCTTAAAATGGCTGTGCACTGATGCTTCCCATCCAACCTGATGGAGCTTGAGAGGTGCTGCAAAGAGGAATGGGCGAAACTGGCCAAGGATAGGTGTGCGAAGCTTGTGGCATCATATTCAAAAAGACTTGAGGCTGTAATTGCTGCCAAAGGTGCATCAACAAAGTATTGAGCAAAGGCTGTGAATACTTATATACATGTGATTTCTCAGTTTTTTTATTTTTAATAAATTTGCAAAAACCTCAAGTAAACTTTTTCACGTTGTCATTATGGGGTGTTGTGTGTAGAATTCTGAAGAAAAAAATGAATTTAATCCATTTTGGAATAAGGCTGTATAACGTAACAAAATGTGGAAAAAGTGATGCGCTGTGAATACTTTCTGGATGCACTGTATACCATGGATACTTACTCAAAAATGGTTAAAAACAAAAAAAACACAGGGGAAAAACTTGTACAGCTTCAAAACAGTAAAACTAGGCATATTACCTGTAGATATTTAACAATTTTTATCTGGGTGTTTGATACACTCACTGACACTTTCATATTGTTTATAAGCTTATTATTCCAACACCTATGAAAATAAGAAAACCATTCAACGTGGTTTTTTGGTAAAATTGTTTTACTCAATTTTGCTTATTCTGCTGTAACAAGTGTACAACAGAATTCATTGTCCAGGTGTAAAATTTCTGAAGAGAGTAAGGTCTGACCTTTATTTGGAGGGATAGCACATGAATATTGAATGAAGGAGGATAGTATTATAGCCAGTCAAATCAAAGTAACAGGAAAAAAAAGACAAAAATGAAGCGGACTTTAAAAGGTTAAGCCTTAAATGAGTTTAGAAGGCCATAAAATTAATAAAAAAAAAGGCAAGCCCATGCTCTGCCTACTATGAGCAGCTTTATCATGCTGTGACAAAAACTATGGAATTCAAACCTGATCAGGCTGACTGAGTTTCTCTGCCCATAATTAATGATCCATTTCCTTTCTCTTAAGTTATTCATATATCAGCCAAGAGTTGCTTCCAAAAACAACTTTGTGAAACAGACCATTTGTTTTTGGCAGAACCTTTCACACTTTTTGACAGATTAAGATTTTGAGTGTCTGTAGACTTTAAAACTCTAGTAACAAACCTGTGGCCAATGGCAGTCTAATAGTAATCAAAACAGTTTCCCTAGAGGTGTTTGGTATGCTAAATGTCTGAATTATCTGGATTACCTAGTCTAGCTATGCAGTTCTCCAGTCTTTAAATAATCCAGAACAGATTGTTCCGTAAACTTTAACATCAAAGAATATTTCCATATCTTAATGGTACTGGTGCAAAAAAGGCGTTTCTTTTATTGGGTCAAGGCACCACCTGTCTGTTTATTTTTTAGAAGCATACATTTTAGTATTCATTAAACTAAAGAACATTGCACGATTTTAAATTTTGGAAAATGTGGCTCTGGAGGAGGTAACCGATTCATTTCATTCAAATTGGAGAACATTTCTGCAGCAATGTTTTTCCCAAGTAAAGAAACAGCAATCTTGATCTAATGAAACTAAATAAGCAAAAAGTGACATTGCTCTTCTAATAGCAGACAGTTTCCAACTTGACATACTCGGCCAATCTGCATTGTTGAGATTTGGCTTAAGACCTAATAACATCCAGGCATTACTGGATTTAATGGAGAAACCACCCAGTGTGCAAGCAAAACATACTGTACATTCCCCAGATGAGGATTTTTAATATATGCTGGATATGCT
Organism: Polypterus senegalus; assembly: GCF_016835505.1. Lineage (NCBI taxonomy): Eukaryota > Metazoa > Chordata > Cladistia > Polypteriformes > Polypteridae > Polypterus > Polypterus senegalus. The sequence continues at coordinate 67,864,725 of NC_053159.1, read as the reverse complement.
CCCAAACGATGACACATAGCAGGCATTCTGAGTACCAAACTATATTTATTGTATACAGTAGTAAAGGACAACAAATAATATACAAATCAGTAGAGATACATGGCAGGATCAGTGGAACATTCAACCCCCCATCCACAATGTAAAATGAGAAAGCAAACTGAAAAATGAGAAAGAGAAAATGATTTCCATATTTATAAAAACAAGGATTCAAAGTTGTTGGTAAAACACACCTTCTGAAACTGTTTTCATAATAGAAATAAATGCCCTGTTTAGATAAAGGAAGAAAAGAAGGTGGGAAAAAGGAGTTCTATGTTATACTTTCGGCTGGACACTGGGAGAAAGCCAACAAAACAGATTGAAAAAGACATACACACACGGGAACTCATTTTCTACAGAAACCATTTTCTTAAATAAAGTGAGGCTTCCTATTAAACTAGATTTTGCAACTCACTATGTTTACCATGTCCAATTTGTGAATAGCAACATTTAAATTACTATGCATCTCTAAATTAAGGGCAAACCCCTGAAAAATAGTCTTAATCAGAGATTACAATTCATACATGTTTTTAGCCATTTTTTATACTAAAAGCTTCAGCATTTTACAATATTTGCTAACTCCAGTCAAACTGATGTAACAAGATAACATAATTCTGATCACAATTAGAGCTGTAAGATTAGGATAAAGGGAAAAAATAGGTAGAATAGAAACGTAGTTTTAAAAAAATTTCCACTGCAGTCAGATGTAAAAGTGGCATATTGCTACAACATACAATTGTCAGAAGTGTGAGGATAGCTTAAAAAACAACAATGGACTTAAGGGGAGCCGCCTTTAATTCCACAAAGGGGAAACAAATTCATACTTTTATGTACCTTATAAATACATTTTGTGCACGTATGATGACTGTTCAAAGCATCATTTACCCCAAGGCCTTGTGGTGACCACTACAAAAACCTTTATTGGTATGATTCAAGACCTCTCTTGAACCCGTTAACAAAAATGGGTCAACTGTTAAACAGTCAAGTTCTAATCTGCCACAAACATGGTACCCACGGGTGCACTTGGGGATTTTAAAAAAACAAAACAAAAAACCCGCAGCAAATGCCTTTTAAATGAATTGAATTTAAACTTCGAAAGAATCATTGAAAAACGCAAGACACAGCAAAGTGATGTACATCTGATCAAGGTCCGCTGTTCCTAGTGAGCAAGGAGAAGTTTTAACATGCACCTCCAGTCTGCTGCTGGAAAACGTCAATAGTGTCTTCATCTTCCATCTCCAGCTGCAAAAAAAAAAAAAAAAAATATACATGAATGCTACTCAGTCAGGGACCACATCCAAATATGCAAACTATCCCTCTTAAGTCTGAGCATAAGCATGTTTGCATAAATCTAACTACAGCTTAATTTTTAATTTTAATTTAATATTTTGCATCAGTATACGGCTGCTGGATTATGTGAATTTCCTCTTGGGATTAATAAAGTATCTATCTAGGTAAACTTTACAGTACACCAGCTAAAACCCAAACAAAGAAGAATGATTTAAGACTACTACTTTAAATTTAAAATAAAAACAAAAAGCAAATCAGAAATTAAGCCAAATGTCCAGGAGCAAACTTTCTGTTGAAGTAAAACTGATAGAGATTAAAGTTACAAATAACTTTAAACAAACTGTAAAATCCAACTTAAGTCTCTATACAAATGCACACTTTTGAGTATCCCTAACCCAAAATGCCAAGGAGCAGAGAATTTCAGATATAGTTGTGTGGACAAACAAGTATGGAAATCAACTAAATAACTTGAATGTAATAATGAACATCACTAAGCTACTGTTATCATAGCGACTTCTTTTGAGGATAAAGGAAATTAAGACATGCGACATAGAGAATGGTACAAAATCAGGGAGGCAAGGATGGTTGATGGACAGAACTACTGGTGCATCTCAATAAATTAGATCATCGGTAATTCAATTCAAAAAATGAAACTAGTATATAGATTCATTACACAGAGTGATATGTCAAGTGTTTATTTCTTTTAATTCTGCGGATTATGGCTTATAGCTAATGAAAACCCAAAATTCAGTATCTTAGAAAATTAGAATACTGTGAAAAATTGCAATATTGTAGACTCAAGGCGTCACATTCCACTCAGCCAATTAACTCAACACATCTGCAAAAGTGTCCCAAGCCTTTAAATGGTCTCCGAGTCTGGTTCAGTAGGCCACACAATCCAATCATGAACGACTACTGACTTGACAGTTACAGAAAACAGTCATTGACACCCTCCACAAGAGGTCATTGCTAAAGAAGCTGGCTGTTCACAGAGTGCTGTATCCAAGCATATTAATGGAAAGTTGAGTGAAAGGAAAAAATGTGGCAGAAAAACGTGCACAAACAGGAATAACCGCAGACTTGGGGATTGTGAAGCATAGCCCATTCAAGAATTTGGGGGAGATCAAAAGGAGTGGACTTCAGCTGGATTCAGTGCTTCAAGAGTCATCACACATTAACATATCCAGGACATGGGCTACAACTGTCGCATTCCTTCTGTCAAGCCACTTCTGAACCAGAGACAATGTCAGAAGCATGTTAACTGGACTAAGAAGAAAATAGACTGGACTGTTGCTCGGTGGTCCAAAGTCCAATTTTCAGATGAAAGTAAATTTTACATTTCATTTGGAAATCAAGGTCCCAGAGTCTGGGGGAAGAGTGGTAAGGTACAGAATACAAGTTGTTCGAGGTTCAGTGTGAAGTTTCCACAGTCAGTGATGATTTGGGGAGCCATGTCATCTGGTGTTTGTCCACTGTCTTATCAAGTCCAAAGTCAGAGCAGCCGTCTACCAGGAAATTTTAGAGCACTTCATGCTTCCCTCTGCTGACAAGTACTAATACCTGGTTTAATAACCATGATAACACTGTGCTGGATTGGCCAGCAAACTCGCCTGACCTAAACCCCATAAAAAGAATCTATGGGGTATTGTCAAGAGGAAGATGAGACACCAGACCCAACAATGCAAATGAGCTGAAGGTCGCTAATCAAAGAATCCTGGGCTTCCATAACACCTCAGCAATACCACAAGCTGGTCAACTCCATGGCACACCTCAATGATCCAGTAATTCATGCAAAAGGAGCCCCAACCAAGTATTGAGTGCGTACATGAACATACTTTTCTGTAGGCCAACATTTCTGTATTAAATTTTTTTTTCTGGTCTTATGTAATACTCTATTCTGAGATACTGAATTTTAAGCTCTCATTACCTGCAAGCCATAATCAGCAAAATGAAAAGAAATAAACACCTGAAAATATATCACTCTCCATGTAATGAATCTATATATGAGTTTCACTTTTTGAATTGAATTACTTAAATTAACTTTGATATTCTAATGTATTGAGATGCACCTGTATTTCTGAAGAAACAGCAAACTGAACTATGTAAGTCTTCCCTGCTGTTCTGGCAATGAGGAACACCTACACTCAGCTCCACTGGCTGCTACTGCCCTCATTGGAAGGGCCGAGTACATGGCGAACTAGAACCAAGACTTTCTCCATCCAGTCTTACTCACAATGTTCACCCAGCCATGCTACCATACCGTTTCCCGTCACTGCACATGTACTTCTCTCTCATTCCCCTCAGTGCAAGTCAGGCATCTCTGCGCTCATTGGTGTGAGCCAAATGCTTACACCCCCGCCCATTGCTCCTACTGGTGGTACTCATTTCTATTGCCAGCTCAACCAGTAACATTGTTTATCCCGTGTAGGCACTGCACCATAGTATGCTTACGGTAGTCATTATAGACTTGCTACATTATAATATAAATTGATGTGACAATCATATTCGCCACCATTGAAGTTTAATATAATAAGACTATTTTAGCTCCAATTTTAAGAAAGCCAATACTGCATATTTGTACTTAAGAACCACTTTTTTGTCAGTTTATATTGGCTACTTCTTGTCACTGCCTGACAGGTAAGGAATGACTCAGCGAACCTTCATTCCATCACTCTTCCTGTGCTGGAAGCAATTAACCAACCAACTAAGGCGTTACATTCAGTTTTTGTATGGTGTGGATATACATACATAATAGATGTTTTTTGACAACACAAAAAGGCAATTTGCTGAAGCATCTAGTTTTCCTGATGTGATCCAGACAATTTACTGAACTCATATTTCTATAAGGGAACCTAGAAAGAATGTTGCTGCTTTTGTTAATTTTAAGTAGTGACATTCTATTAATCCTTAAAATGCAGAGGAGGTGTGCTACAATACATGTTCCCTGTAAATAGTGCTGTGCATCACTTTTGAACTGCTGTGCAGGTATTACAGTGTTGTTTCACAGGGGACAAAATTGGCTGACTCTGCTTCAGTGCTTAAGCAGAGTGTCACAGGGGTCTTCAATTACCAAACCTGCCCTACCACTGACCGTGTGTTGATGCCTTGAAGGATACCCAAACCCCTGGATCATTAATCATGTGTCAAAGCTTCACTGGTCACAGCATCACATTTATAAGATGACCAAGATTTCTAAAAGATAATTTGTTTTACATATTTTCACATAAAAGAAACCCCAAGTGAGGATTTTTCTACTTGTGATGTCATGTTTAGAATTTTAGATTAACAATACTCTATATAAAAACATTTTACACTGACAACATTTGGGTGGAGTGTATTCAAATATTAATCAAGCAAAACTCATAATCAATTTGCTGTTGTAGGACTCCAGCTCTCAAGGACCCCAAACCCGAATTGTGTGTACTGTGAATGAACAAATTATTTTGGATAAAGGATGACAAATTCACACACAAAAAATGTGAGAAGTTGATGACTGTTCCAGTGCTTTACTATGAAATCACTGGTATGGGTTAAGGGGTGAATGATAATGGCAAAAAATTAACTCAATATTTTCTAGGTCTTTGATAACTATAATTTAGATGATATTTTGCATCCTTTAAAAATGTGTGTTTGTATAAATCTTATTAATCTATCTAATTTGGTCGTGCCAATAGGATATTAAATGTAGCTTACTAATGAGATTAACTGAAACAGTTATGGAAAACAGGTATTAGTTATTTACTTACAATAACACAAGACAGACAAAAAAAAAAAAAAAAATCGGCAGTCAAAATACTACTAACCTCCAACAGTACAAGTATTAGTAAACCATTTCAAAGAGGCCTAAAGGATTTTCACAAAACACTACATTAAAACCAAAGAAACTACTATAATGAGAGCATTTTAAACAGACACTTACCCTTAAACAACATACTAATCATAACTATAGGGCAAGAACATTACAGTCTGGATAAACAAACTGCTCAGCTGTAAGGTGAATTGTGCAGCATATAAGCAAGAACAAAAATCTAACATACTGTACTACTGTGTAACAATCTAAAAGGTCTGTCAAATACTGTACAGGAAAAAAATAGCATTTTTAAACAAGTTCTGTCACATATTGCACAAAAATATCAGATAAAACTGTAAAATTCTACTGAGGAAACTTCAAGTTGTGTGACAGAAACACCAGACAGTCCACTGCATCTGGCTTCACAGAAGCAAGGTTACATGTTACAATACTTCCATTGGTGCTGAAAGCCCTCTCAGAAAGGCTGCTTGAGGCAGACATCCACAAGGTACTTTTTTGCAAATTTCTCCAATCTGGGAAAATGTACTTCTAGCATTTTCTGCTACTCAAGTGGAATTACTGCAATGTCCACCTCAGGTATCATCAAGTAGCTCTTGAGCTCTTCTTCAGTGGCAGTGTGCTACATGTCCTCCTTTAACAGCAACTTCACAGCCCTGATGTGCAGTGCATCCGTTGGCAACAGAAGGCTCATCACTGCCGACTTCGTAAATACGCTGCGCAGCGCTTCTGTCATCCATAGAAACCTCATCACTGCGACAACGAATTTGTTTGCAGCCCCACTGTGCAACGCATCGGTTTGCCAGGGACTAATCGCCGACTCGCAGGGTACTTCAATTCGACCAATGACCTGGACCACTTTCTTTTTGTCCCCTTTCCTCCAGGACGATCTGATCCCAATTGCGGTGCCGGAGCTGAAGGGACCAAACTGAAAGAGGGAGCCGAGGCAGAATGTCTAATTCATCGCTCGTTTGCTGCATGTGTGTGTCCTGGAGTGGTAGCTCCCGCTTCAATAAATACACTTGCTGTTTCTGTTTGAAGTTGATTTAATAAAGCTGGTCGTTCTGAAGCCTAACACTGAGCCTCATTTTTTGGGTGCAGGACAGGGACACAGTGTCCTTCTCTGAATTCCTGTGCTTTTCAGGAATAGCTGCCAAAAGACTTTCTTTTTTACTCCATTGTGTCATCACCTGCTCCAACATCTGCAGCTATAGGCTCAGGATGATGCAGGGCAAGAAGGCAGGGATCTGTGAGAGTGTTTTAAATAATGAAAGGGAAGAGAGAAAAAAAAAAGAAAAGAAAAAAAAAAAAAGTGCTTTGGAATCAAGGGTCCCCCAACCAAGACGGCTTATGAAATAAAAACACACCTGGCAGACATATGCTTCTTACAGAAATAATTATTCGTAATTTAGGCTGACACCTATGGAGCTCTGGTATCAACTTAATTTAAAAATAAATTGCATTTTATGGAGAACCCCAGGGTATTCACCCATGGCAATATGAAGGCTATTTCCAAAACAAGGAAACCTCTTACAGTTGATAATCTGTAGTGTACTGATAACATTACGCCCACGGTCTCTCATCATGCAAACAATGTGGTCTTCTCGCAACAACCATGGTGCCAGCACATCTTTCAGAGCTTGTGCAGAGCTGATGTCTCCTGTGTGGTCTTCTGGAAAGTAGGTTGTTTGCAAACAGTAGCGTTGAAGTTGCCAGGGTTCGCCAATAAAATGCACTGTCAAGGAGAGGTATGGCTTGGATGTTCGGCCTGACGAGAAATCTGTTGTTGAGGCAAATTGTGAAACCTGCAGTTTATGCATCAGAGTTTGGTGATATGAACCCCACAATTCAGGCAGAGTCGTTTGACTGAAGCATTTTCAGCCAGGCAGTGCGCATCTTAGCTCTAATGTACTCAAAACTTGTTTGAAAACACCCCTCTCAAAGATTAATTGAATTGACAAAATATCTTTTGCGCTGCAATTGGTGTTTGTTATGCCATGCCATCAGTTGCTTTTCTCGTCGTAAGGCACTTTTTTTACAGAATGATTCAGCTAAAATTTACTGTGGTTTTTTTGTGGTTATACCTTAGGTGATTCAGACCAGTCATGGACAGATGACTCCTAAAGCTTTTTTGTATTCTTGTCAAGCTGTCTTTAATGGCAGCCAATTTCCAACATAATTTGCTGATTGTTATTTATCTTTTGAGCAACATCAGTGTTTTCAAAGACAAACCACTTCCACATAAGTATGATCCACATCTTCCAATTAAATCCAACGATGTAGATTGTGAGGCTGTTTCATCTCCTGTCTGTGTTTGTTCACTCATTTTTAGGCAGCTATGCTGGCTTAACATGTAGTACCACTCACCGTGCACAAGATGTAAAGCCACACAAATTTTCACGCCAACTCAATCCCTGCTGTATGGAAGTTCTCCGCTCGGGTTTGTAAACTGTCGGCACCCAGCATTAAAGCAGTGCTTTTTTGCCCCCCAGTGTGGTTTCCCTTTCTTTTCTAGATGCACATCCCCGACGGCTTTATGAAATACACCGAAATTAACCGCATACGGTTTATTAGTTTAAGGCATCTGATTATAATTAACCCGTAACATTATAATGGTCCATGGAATGGCCAAACTATTCCAATTACCATAGCAGCTTTAGCGTTATTACTCTCAAGTTTTTTCCCCCCACTGTATCCGATTGTGGAATCACAGCTTTCAAGCATCGGAAAGAGAATTATCATTATACAGCATCAAGTACACGCTGCCTCAGGCATGTGCTATTTGAACTTCTCCCGTACGACAAACGCTTCAAAGGCTTTCCTGTTGGGACCTTGCGGTTTAGAAACAGTTTCATCCCAAGACCTCTAAACGCATTCAATCAGTCTATCAGGTGCTCCTTATAGAATTGTTTGTACCTACAGGGGGTCCTCGGGTTACAATGTCACGACATACAGTACAGGCCAAAAGTTTGGACACACCTTCTCATTCAATGTTTTCAGTTATTTCACCTTTTTTTGTTAAGTACACAACTCCACGTGTTCATTCATAGCTTTGATGCCTTCAGTGACAATCTACCAATGTAAATGGTCATGAAAATAAAGAAAACACATTGAATGAGAAGGTGTGTCCAAACTTTTGGCCTGTACTGTATGACCTTTCGAGTTTACAACCCTCACTCCTATAATAACAAAAAAAAAATTGAGACGTGAGCGTTTTGGATTACGCTGTTAGCGTCGTACCTACAGACTTATGGGGCGAACTAGTTTGGCTGCGTGCGGCGTATGAGTGAGGGAGATAGAAAACTACAGTACAGTAGTTTGGTTGCACGCGGCTGAAGTACGCGGCGTATGACTGAGGAAGTTGGCGAACTAAAGGTAGTTTGGTTGAGGGTGGCACAATACTAGCGACTTTTTGGCCCATATGGCTTCTAAACAAAAATCAGAGTCTTCAGATGGTAGTTAGTGCTTTAAAGAAGAGAAAAGTCATCATGTTGGAAGTGAAATTAGACATTGTAAAGAGATCAGAAAAAGGAGAATCTGTGACGAACATCGGCAACGCGCTAAGCCTCAGCCGCTCTACTGTAGCAACAACTGTCACGGATAAAGACCGTATCCTAGATCATGTAAAGGGATCAGCCCCTACTGTATGAAATCGACTGCGATTACCAAACAGCAAAGTGGCATAATGATCGAGATGGAAAGATTGCTAGTTTTGTGGCTAGAAGACCAGCATCTGTGGCGTATACCAGTATGTCTAATGTTGATTCAGGAGAAAGATACACAATGGTCCTTTAGAGAGATAGTGTGCACCCCCAAGTTGGCATGGGAGAAGATTCCAGACCAGACAGGTAGAAACAGGTGGGTCACAGTCACAAGGCAAAAAGTAAAGGGTGCACACTGTCTGGGGGCATCAACCCCAGAATTAGAAGTGTCAAACCATTATCATGTCCTTGCGGAGCTGGACTGTCTCCAATAATTCTGAGGTGGCAGGCAGGGATGAGGAACCCCAACAGGCCACCTCAAAACCATTTCCCAAAAAGAGAGGTGTAGTAATAGTTGGGGACTTAGTCATTAGGAGGATTGAAGCACAGGCGTACTCCAGAAAGAGAGAGTATCGCACGGTGTGTTGCCTTCCATTAGCACAGGTGGAAGAACTCCCTGGAAGGGTGGATAGGCTGTTGGCCAGAGTGGGGGTGGATCCAATTGTCATTGTCCATGTTGGAACAAATGATATACATAAGGGTAGTCTGTCAGCTCTGCGATTCAAATTCAAAGACTTGGGTGCTAAGCTGAGGAGCAGAACTGGTGAGGTAGTCTTTTCCAAAGTTCTGCCTGTGCCACGCACCAGTCCAGGTAAGACTGAGAAGATTAGAAGGCTTAACGCGTGGCTCAAATCTTGGTGCAGGGTAGAAGGGTATAGGTTTATGGGGCATCGGGACTCCTTTTGGAAAAGATGGGACCTGTTCCATCATGACGGGTTACATCTGAACTGGAGGGGCACCAATGTATTGGGGAGGCATATGTGTAAGCTAGTCGAGGATTGTTTAAACAAGGGCATGGTGGGGCAGGGAGTTTAGGACAGGTTTAGATCTAAACATGGAACAAACAATGGTGTAAATAAAAATGCATAGTAATGTACTTTTACATAAATGTGAAATATACAACACTTTAAAAATAGCTTGCCTTAATGCTAGAAGTATCAAAAATAAGGTACGCGAGTTGGAGTTGTATGTAGCAGAGCATAATGATAACATAACAATAGCGGAAACCTGGCTAAAAAGTTGGCAAGGAGAGACTGACTTTGCTTCTTGGAGGGAATGCTACAGGTGACTTCAAACTCAAGCCTCTGTTGCTATACCAGGCAGAGAATGTAAGGCCACTAAAGGGCATTTGGAAGGGTCAACTGCCTGTCGTCTGGGGGTCTAACAAGTAGGCATGGGTGACACTTCAGATTTTTGAGGAGTGGTTTTCCAGCCATTTTGTGCCAGCAATGAAGGACTACTGTGTTAGCAAGGGGCTACCTTCTAAGGTGTTGCTAATGCTAGACAATGCCCCAGGTCACCCTGCCAACTTGAGTGACTTTAACACTAATGTCAAGGTGGTTTACCTTCCATCTAATACCACTGCCCTTTCACAGGCCATGGACCAAGGTGTCATTGCCTCTTTCAAGGCCCACTACCTCCGGCGGACATTTGCTATGGCCCTTAGCACAACAGAGAAGGACAAGAACCTGACACTCAAAGACTTTTGGAAGTCTTATAGCATTTACAATGCAGTACAAAACATTGCTTTTGCCTGGTATGAAGTGAAGCGAACAAACTTAAATGATGTGTGGAAAAAATTGTGTCCCCAGTTTGTGTACGACTTCCATGGCTTAGAGGATTCAGTGGAGGCTGCAACAGAGAAGATTGTTGCCATGGGGAAACAGCTTAATTTGGATGTGGAGGCTGAGGACGTCACAGAGCTACTGACATCACATGGAGAGGAGCTGTCTACTGAGGACCTCATTCGGCTGGAGAAGCAGCTGATTGAAGAGGAAGACAAAGAAACCCAAGAGATTTACCACCAAAGGTTTGGCAGAAGGTTTTTCAATGATAGAGGACGGGTTGGCAAAATTTCAGGCGGAGGACCCCAGCAATGACAGAGCGGTTATGGATGCCTTACAATGCTATTGGTAGATTTTGGAAGATAAGAAGTCATCAACCTTCCAGACTAGCCTGGAACAATGCTTTAAGAAGGTAGAGGGGCCTGCAACAGATCCTGTACCCTCTATATCAGCTGCTTCTCGAGATAAAACAACTGTAGGACAGGTAGAATCATCGTCAGCTTCCTTCTCCCAATAGGTCACTCTCTTCCACCTTGCAATGTCCCTTCCAGTGTGCAAGGCAACCACAGGAATAAAAGGTAAGGAATATTTTTTACACTATTTTTGTTGTTTTTTCTGTTACTACAGTACAGTGTACAGTACAGTATATTTCCTTTTTCTGTAGCTTAGTTGTGTTTTTATATTCTAGGTTACTATTTTACAACTGTGTTAGGTAAATGAATTAGGCTAGAGTGTGTTTCGACTTACACCAAAATTCAGGTTATATCACTATCATAGGAATGGAACTGTGTTGTAACCTCAGGACCCCCTGTGTAAGTACAATTACCTCACTGTAAACTTGCGATAGTTATAATATTGCACAACAGGAGCCACTTTATAAAATGCATATTTACATATGATATCATTTTTAAGATATGCAGCAAAATATGTTATTTACATTATACAGATACAATTTTAACATTTAAATAATCTATGTTGTTAATAATTAAACATTTGAGGACACGGTGTTTGTTGCAGCGCTAGTGATAATCCGGCACCCTGTTCAGGGATTGGTCCTGCCTCACGCTGTATTCTTGCTCGGACTGGCGCGACACTGGATGGACAGATGGATAGAATAATTAAACATGTACTACGAAGATATTTCAATGTTCCTTAAAAGTTTTGAAGAATCAGAGTTCTAAGCTTACAAGATGGCTTGACATCTATTACAGAGCTGATTGTGTGATTTTGTACTTGGAGAAAGGAAAGGAAGGACAGGAATTGGGGGTTAGTACATTTGAAAGAGACCAAGGTTATTATAGTTAACGAAAACTAAAATCAAAACTAAAACTATTATTAAAAAAAATATTTTCATAAACTGAAATAAAATAATTAACAAAACAGAAATGAAAAACTAAAACTAAATAAAACTATTAAAGTAGCTGGAAAGACTAACTGAAATAAAATAATAATTTACTAAAATATTTTTAGTTTTCGTTTTTGAATGAATATTCTTGCCGTTAGTCTTTAACCTTTGTAAGTTTAACTCTAAAACAGAAAGTCATCCACCACGAACTGCCTGCATATATTCATCCATTGAACGGCACCTGGTGGCGGAGGGCGGGTGTTCACACAGCATTTGCGGTGACAGAGCAAGCTGAATACGGGTGTGTAAAGCATGCGAAATAGAAAGCAATTTACGTTCTGCCTTTCTTTGCGCTGGTTGTATATCAAAATGTAATTGAAACGGCTGAAATCAGAATGTCCTGGTCAACAAAACATTTACCATATGGACAGAAATATCACGAGTGAGTAATGTTTCAGTTTATTTCTCAGGTGACTGCTTTTTGTCGACAGCAATTCACCTGCCACTTTGCACAGTAGAAATCATGTTTACTTTCTCATATACAAGGTATAGAGAAAGTATAGTAATCATGAAAACATTCGACCTTAATATTTTGATGAATCTTGACGTTATAGACCTACCAGAGTCCAAAAATGCAGTTTTTTGGAATGGTATGTGTGCACAAGTGTGTCTGTGTGTATATAAACACGATAACTCAAAAACGCAACTAGATAGATGGATGAAATTCGGCATGTGGTTGTTACACTACAATTGTAGATGTGTATTTGGGCCAAATACATCACCCGGAAGTGGTACTTTACCTGAACACATTTTTTTTTTTTTTATTAATGCAGCTGCAGAGTTCAATTTATTCAACTTTACTTTTATAATAATTTAGCAATATATTATTAATTTGACTTGATTTGTTGCTGATGGTTCCTTAACGTACATAATATAAAAAATATAATAATTTTCTTGTGGTTTACACCTCAAATATCCATCCCCATATCCAAGAATACGGGAAAGTGTACGGGAGACCACTCCTGGTTTTTGAAAATAAAACGGCACTGATCGAGAGACTGACTAGGTCATCATACAAGATCAGCATATTGTTACTGACCAATCACTTTTGCTTTAAAAACATTGTTTAAAAATGAAGCGACACAAACAAAGGTAGGTAGGCGAAGAGAGTCTGCCAAGTGATGAAAAACTAGACATACTAGTGGGCTTTTTTGTATTTATTCTATATTTATTCATTTATCTTTTTTAGTTCATATTCTCAACTCAAAATACCTGATATTGTGAAAGTAATCCATTAGCAGAATTATATTTTAAAATATTTGTCTTCCTTTTTTCATGTTTCTCTCTCTCTGTCAATATACAGTAATCCCTCGCTATATCGCGCTTTGACTTTCGCGGTTTCGCTCTATCGCGGATTTTATATGAAAGCATAACTAAATATATAACGCGGATTTTTCGCTGCTTCGCGGGTTCTGCGGACAATGTGTCTTTTACTTCCTTGTACATGCTTCCTCAGTTGGTTTGCCCAGTTGATTTCATACAAGGGACGCTATTGGCGGATGACTGAGAAGCTAACCAATCAGAACACGCAGTTAAGTTCCTGCCTGCTGAATGCAGTTTTAACCAGGAAGTCTCGTCTCACTCATTCAGCATCAACGTGTTTCGCTGTGTAAAGAGTTGTGCTCTTTTGTGTTTATCTTTGTGCATAGTCAAGCCCTTCATTATGGCTCCAAACGATCTGCTACTGCTTCAGGGGCCGTGCCCAAGCGCAAACGGAAGATGTTAATGATTGCCGAAAAGGTAAACGTTTTGGATTTGTTGAAGGCTACGATTCTTTTTATTTAAAAGTAGGAAAGGAATATAAGATCTACGGCTGCAGTGTCCTTTTAACCAGGGTGCAAAACGAGTTGTAAGTGGATGTAATAAGGCAGTAGTCTAGATGGAATCTGCTTTAGGGATTTGGATTGAAGACTGCCAGAAGAAGAACAACGGCAGTGCTACACAATCGCCTGAAGTGGCTCCTTTAAGGGCTGTAACGCTCTCCTTTGTTGTGCAGTAAAATAAAACTCATTGTTATCGGACAAGTCATCGTGTCATTGTTGGTGAGTAACCATAATTAATTTTCTACTTACAGTGCTTAGTACATGTACGCTGCGTTTAGTGTCACTGTACACACATTTACTGTATACTATTTTTCTTGTATTGTACGTACTTATTGCTGGTGGCATGTCTATCGTAGTGGCTGTAACATATGTGCTATCGGAGACACTCAATATCTTTAAAATAATATTTAGGTTTTACTGTATATAAACAGTGTGTTTATATACATAATTTCAATGAATCTTACCTAATATCTAAGAGAATACAAAGGGATTATACTGTATAACTCTGGGGAATATTTATAAACAGTGTGGGAGAGTTTATAAGGGCTTAAAATATATAAAAATAACCACAGAAACATATGGTTTCTACTCATGATTTTCACCTATCGCGGGGGGGTCTGGAACGCAACCCCCGCGATCGAGGAGGGATTACTGTAGATAGTTGAAATATCATATTCTTTTTGTTCTTAACATCAACCTTATCATACATATTGCATACCAGGGATTTTTCCTGCCTTACATCCAAACCTGCTGCGGTAGGCTCCAGGTGTCCTGTGATCCTGCTCTGGATAAACAGGCTTAGATAATGTATATATTGTTCTTACTTTCAGATGCTATCTCTGTTGTTTTATGCTTGTCCGTACTCCTATTACCTGCTCTTGCTCTGCTCATTATGGGTTTACTGTCCTTTATTTTGGGCTATTCAATCTCACTGCCCCTAACCTTGACACTACATGCTTGTTGTTCTTTGTTTTCCACAATACTGCTAGGTGGGGTCTGCGCACTGATTCATGTCTAAGAGCCCTGTTCTTCCCAAGCCCCCGTGATTTTCATGAGAAAATATTTTAAAACTTATAAAATTGTTCATATTCAGTGTCTAGTTTTGATTATGCTTCTTTTTATCAGACAAAATCAAAACCAGATTGTAAACCATCTAGTGCAGAAAGCTTCCACTAACATTAAACTCGTATCCAAATTTTAAGTGTACAGTTAAGTGTACAGTTCTGTCTGATTGTGACACAAAACTAAACTCTGTAGGAGCTCCATGCCATAATTACTAAAACTAAAACTGAAACTAGTAGATATAAAAATAACATAGAAATGTCTTTGTGAAATAAAAGCTAAACTAAAACTAACAATACACGATGAAGGAAAACTAAAACTAAACTGAATTTCCAAGTAAGGTCAGAAAAAATATAGAAATAAAAACTAATATAAAAAGGCAAAACTATAATAACCTTGAAAGAGACAGTACTGCTGCAATAAATTATTTCATTGAAGGTAGCACATGGCGCAGCAAGCATCTTGCATGAGGCAGGAACAATCTCTGGACGGGGCACCAGCTCGGAGGAGGAGAAAGCTCGTTTAAGAAGCACGTAGTGATTCACACACATACAGCACATAGAAAAACACATACAATACAAAGCATTTAAACGTGCTACCTTAGTTACAATGGTATTTGAGAAACTAGTAAATTAAAGGATTGTAATATGAAGTTTATGATGTTCTACTTTAATGGCAAAATAAACTATGTGAATAAAGTGGAAATTTCGAGATGAAGCTTTTTTTGCCACTGTGTCAATTTTTTGTCTTTTCTCTGTACCCTAAGAAGTTTCCATACGACTCTCAGATGGTGGGCTACAACTCGACTTTTCACGGCGACGGATATCTGACAACTTCTTTATTTCGGGCACTGTGTGACTCAATCAACTTCCTTTTGTTGTTTATACCACTGTTTAAAGCAACAAATAGTATATTTTTCCTTGCCTCCACTTGGTATTTGCTGAACTTCCCATTCCCCACCCCCGTGCTTTTGCCATTGTCTTTTCACAGAACGCTGAGCTTAAGGGCTATTTATATCGATTTGCATATTCAAACTGGCGTAATTCTGGAAGGAGTTGGGGAGTGGCAGAAGGCGTATGCACATTCATTACTTTTCACGCTGACTGGGATTTATATAGTGGAAGAACGTGGCAGCTGGCGTACGCATAGATTAATGCATCTGGATTTTTTGTGCGAACACACATTTCCGCATTTGTCCGTACGCCATGTGAATTCTATGCATGGCGTTATGCATGAGGCACCAGGTGCTTGTCACATATCAGTTTTAATCATTTAAACAAAAAAAAAAGTTTTAAAAAGCAAGTTTATGGCAGCCCATGCTATGCTTCATTTGCATAGGAATTTACTTTTTAACTCTTCATAACACAAGTAGTATTCAATATGAATATCTGTTCATATCATGCAGTCCTACTACACTGAAGTACAGTCAAAAACGAAGTTATTTTGATATAATTATCAATCAATCAACATTTTATAATGATGTTGCCAATTATCTTGAAGAAATGGTTTAACTTAATAGAAAATATACGGGAGAGAAGATATGTTAAATAAACAAGTAACATTTTAAAGCTTAAGCTTCTATTAGCAAATATTTATGTCAGATAATTATTTAACACTAACCCTGCCGATATGGGACAACTGTACGCACAATGATTTTGGGTTAAACTAGCAGCTAAATAAAGAAGGGTCATGAATGTAAATAATATTACTCCATCTTGAAGTGTTTGACACAGACAACTAAAACTGGATTATTTTAGGTATGTGGGGATTTTTCTGTCGTGCCCAAGCTTCAACTTACATGTGATAACAAAACGGTACATAAAACATAAGTCTCTGTGAAAAAGGACACCACTGCATTAAACATTAATGAACTATGAATGGTGTAAATGAATTCGTTATTCTGTATAACCTATTATGTTTGAAAATCTGTTTATAGAAAATGGACTATCATTCAGATACTTCATAAGAATATCTCCTTTTAATCAAGTGCTTTAAACAATGCTTGTTCTAATTTACAAATTAAAACTACTAAACACTCTGTACCTATAGTTGCACTGATGGATGCTCTTCAATGTCTTTGTACTTCAAGAATTCTTCCCAAAGTTCTGTTTAAATCACCTTTAAGCTTCAGTTGTTTTACTGCCATGTTTGAAATGCATCCCCAGATTTCAAAGCAAAGATTACAAAAGTACTTAAAAGGAAGACAATAAGTAACAGAACTCCTGAAACACATTGATTTCCTGTATTAAAGTCCTAAACCGTGCACTACGTTTTACTTTTTCAGTTCAGTACTATAACCTAACACACACGTAAATTTACTAAATATATTCTAAGAGCCTTAGGACAAGCAATTCATAAGGAAGTGCAGATGTATGAAGCCCAAATAATTTAGTTCACTTTCAGATACGTTCAGAAAATGTCTCATTTAAAAATGTATTTCACACACTTGTTAACAGTTCCACCATTAACAAAAAAGTTCATCTCAATGAGCACTATCCAAAGAAAATGTGTATTCATTATAACCAAAGCTAAAATGGGTATGCATTATATAGCCATACGACTGCAACAAACTATTTTGATAATCAAATAATCTATCAATTAATACACTGACTGAGATTTTGAAAAGCAAAGTTATTTTCATTTAAATGAAAGATGCATATAAATGCAATGTTCTTCCTCTTGCACAATACTCTTAAAAAACACAAAAGAGCACACACACACAATATAACAAGGTCTTACTATATAAAATTAACACAATAGAATAGTCCAGACACTGAGTAACAGAAATAAAGATGGTATTATACGACCTTTAAATTGTAATTTTTAACATTCCCCTGCTGCAGACAACAGTCATTACAGCAGTGCTTGCCTGACCAAGGTGTGGTAGTCAAGCTTGTTAAACTTCCACCAATGTAGAGGACTTTCCTCCTTGGCAATAAGCTTCACTATGAAGTTTAAGAGAACTCCATTTGTCACAAGTTATCCATGGACATTCTCATTTTAAATATCTCTGTACTCTTAACTACAGGGAGGGCACAAAGATTTGGTAACTTGGACCGGTACTTTGAACTTCCTCCATTTTGCCTCAGAATGGCAGTGTGTACTCTATGATTTGCACATGGAAGACTCCAGTGTCAGAAATCAGGGGTTCCTGAACTTTGGGATGCATATTGTTTTTCTCACGAAATGTTATTTCCTCCGTTTTCTTCAGCACAGCAGAAGAAAAGGAAAAGCCAAGTGCAGCCTTTAGTAACAATTTACAGGACACAGAGGGAGGGGAGAGTCACGCAAGTTCAAAGACATTGTCATATGTAAACCTCCAATGAACTTCTTACTTGAATGTATTCCACAGGATAATGGTAAGAAACCAATATTAATTTACAATAATAAATGTCACTCAGACAGCTGATACAATGGTAAACAGAGACATTTATGTGATGATATGCTTAACTGTACACATCCACAAAACTCAATTCTATAGCAAGAATTATAAATAAAGGGTTAAAACATCACTTGTATAGATGCAAAAAAAGCAACTGAAGATGTAGTCTGGATGTAATCAGCACAAAAAAAAGTGCTGAAAACAATTTATATTAGACTCATCAATTTCTGCTCAATACCTATACTCTCATTATCAGGGAGACCACTGTAAAACTATTTAAAAAAAAAAAAAAGATTTAAGAGGAATATACTGACTGAACAGTTTTTCCTAGTAGATAAATAGCCAGATAGGTTAAAACTATAGGCGAAAATCTAAGCTTCAGTTAAACAAAAATAACATGCATGTATACATTACAGTATTATGCACAGCTGAATATGAAAAATGACCTGTGTGGCAATAATATCACATCAGAGGATCTTCCGAAACGCCCCCAATCAAGTAAATTTAAAAAAAAAACACAAAAGGTTGCTGTGTCAACTTAAGTCGTGTCCTACTTTTTGATCTGAATTTTTTTTTTTTTTTTTTACCTGAGAGGGTGTATCTGTTTCATTGATTGGTTGACCATCAAATCTGAATCTAATCTGTCTCATTGACAACCCCTAAAGTATGGAAGGGAAGAAAAAAAAGAAATTGGTTATTCTTCACTATTCAGAAGAACCATGTTAAAATATATACTTGAGCAATCCGCAAAAAATATGAAAAAAATAAATAAAAAATAATTTCTTGCTTAAAAGAAATGACAACTTTGCCAGTATTTTAGCATACTTAAAATATCAGGTTAAGAGTGAAAGTATCAATGACCAAATTAAATCTTGCACTAAAGAAATATTTTAGATTCAAATAGCTGGGATTGGCTCCAGCAGACCCCCGTGACCCTGTATTCGGATTCAGCGGGTTAGAAAATGGATGGATGGATAATGCTAAAAACAACATCCATATTAAAAAGGGAACACCAAAAAAACAAAACCTGTGCATGAATATTATTAAAGCATAAACATGTTTAACTCTGAAACACCTTACACACATTCAAGAGAATTAATTTGAAAAAGTACCATCTTAAATCATTTAATAACACTGCCATGTCTATTTATTAAGGACTCAGAACATATAAAAAGCTACTTGCCTGTCTTTCACAGTATGCTTTCATGAGCTTGCTGAGTGGAGTGTGTCTTTTAATTTTAAACTGGACAACGGATCCATCTTGCCCCGCCACCTTCAGGTTAATGTGGTCATTCTCATTTTTCACTCCTTCCTATTAAATACAAGCAATTACTTTAACAGAAGACATTCAAAATTTTTAGTAACCAAATTTAAAAGGAGACAAACCGCTATTTACAAAAGCATACCAAATAACATGGAAATCAAAAGCAAATAAATAAGTGCAAGTGAATTTAATAATAGACCCCTAGCACTGAAATATTGAAAATGGGCTCAAAACTTATTAAAAAAAAAAAGACACAGCTACAGAACCCACAAAGTGAATATTTGTTAAACAAGAAAACAGGTTTTGTAAATGCTACATCTAATTTGATTCCAATATGCATTTACGTGTTTGTGTAACTCGCCAATTTTAAAATGATCTTATTTAGAGATGCCTTTTAGCACTATTGGAAATTGTGTACAGTAATCCCTCGCAATATCGTGCTTTGACTTTCGCAGCATCACTCTTTTGCGGATTTTATATCTATGCATATCTAAATATATAAAGCAGATTTTTCGCTTGGACAATGGGTCTTTTTACTTCTGGTACATGCTTCCTCAGTTGGTTTGCCCAGTTGATTTCATACAAGGGATGCTATTGGCGGATGGCTGAGAAGCTACCCAATCAAAGCATGCAGTTAAGTTCCTGTGTGCTGATTGGCTTAGCGATGTAGCACCGAATTCGATTCCGCTGCGTTAACCAGGAAGTCTCGTCTCACTCATTCAGCATCGTGTTTTGCTGTGTAAAGAGTTAACTTTCGTGCTTTTTTGTGTTTATCTTTGTGCATAGTCAAGCCCTTTGTTATAGGTCCAAAACAATCTGCTCCTGCTTCAGGGGCCGTGCCCAAGTGCCAACGGAAGATGCTAATAATTGCCGAAAAGGTAAATGTTTTGGATATGTTGAAGGAAGGGAATAGCTACACCGCTGTAGAATGCCATTACGGCATCAATGAGTCCATGATTCTTTTTATTTAAAAAGGAGGAAAAGAATATAAGATCTACGGCCGCAGTGTCCTTTAACCAGGACGCAAAACGAGTTGTAAGTGGACGTAATAAGGCGGTAGTCCGGATGGAATCTGCTTTAACACTAGAATTACCAGAGCCTACGAAAAAACTCGTAGATTCGTCCCACCTTAAATCGCTTCTTAAAACCGTTCTCACCTCTCCGCCAGCGTCTTTTGTGATCTAAATGTGCTGATATAACTGCAAGTAGCCGGCTATTCCAGCCCCCACCAACTTAGAACGTGCACAAACTTCCCCGAGCTCATGCCTTGATTGATTATCTGGCAGTGAATTGGAGTTTTAGAGTGGAAATAGATCATTATTTGGAATACATGCATTTCACGCGTGTTCCATTTCTACAGTAATCCGTGTAAACACATTTAAAAAAAAAAAAGTTTTTCATATTGTAGTAGTAAATGACAAAATGTAGGCATAAACTATATAATGTATGAAGCCTGAAGTCCAAATGTATAAGGTACATGGTATATAACAGAACAAGTATGCTTTTATTCAAAAATGTAACTGCACAAAAAAAGCCGCCTTAGCATGCCACATTGACACACACTTACTACAATTGCCTCGGTAGTGTAATGGTATCAGCAGCTGATCGGTAATCAAAAGGTCATGAGTTCAATCCCGCATGACTCAATTTTGAGAAGTAAATTGCTCTTATTCTTACTATTTTAGAATAAAAACATACATTTGATTTCAGTGCTTAACAGCCGGTGTAATTTATGATACTTGTAAAGGTTCGTTTTTTTGTTTTTTAAATTCACTTTTCATTTTCTCAGTCGTGTTCACGATACCTCCTCCCCATCTGACACTGCTGTTTTCACATAAAGATGCGTTATAGCTATGCAGCGAACTTGTGACTGCATTCTCGTACCAATGCTTGCGAACTGAAGTGCCTGCGTGCACTTTTCGTGGCATTACACATCTATTTTTTTTAGCATACCCGTGTCGCTCAAACACAAGGTCTTATGTTGGTGTACAAGTATAACAAAACAAGTGCACTTTTATTCTAGACTATAAGTGAAGAAAAAATAAAACAAGTTACAGTAGGAGGTTGATACGACAGCTTGCGTGGTGCAGTGCTAAGAACTGCCGATTTCCGATCCGTGCTATATAAAATCATCACATTCAAATATTAACAATTCCCACACACCCTTCCTACATTTACGACATGTGTACTTGTTGCAATGTACACATCTCTCTGTGCTATGGTTCCTTTTACACTGAAAGAGCACCTGACACTACTTTCTACCCTAGATAAATAACATTCGAGCTATAGCGCGTCTCCAAATAAATCACATTTGAGCTATAGCACATCTTTATGTGAAGACAGCAGTGTCAGATGGGGAGGGGGAGATCATGAACGCAGACTGAGAGAATGGAACCAAACTTAAAAAAAAAAAAACCTTTACAATTATCATGCATTTACACTGGCTCTTACAGAATGACTGACTGAAATCAAATGTATGTTTTTATTCTAAAATAGTACAGTACCTGCAATATTATTTGAAAACGAACAGTGTCAGATCGGGCGCATATTCAAACCCGATCTGACGCTGTTCGTTTTCAAATAATACTGCATTAGTGCGATGATGTTTTTAGATATATTGTCTCTTTCATTCATCTTGCGGTTTGTAATCAGTGACCGCATGTTCCCCGATCTTGCCAGTTTGCACATGTTGCTGTATGGTGGTGTTTCTTTTGTACTCCAGGACACGCAGAGGACAGAATAGTACACAGCAGTAAGTTCAGCGCTATATGCAATCAGACAGACAAACAGGCAGAGAAGGCACTAGATATATAAATAAACAGGGAAGACACTGCATAATAGATATATAATACTGTAGATAGATAGGAAGAAAAGGCACTATATGATAGGCAGACAGGGAAGCTCCTATATAATAATAAAATTACTGTTATTACTTTATAGATAGACAGGGAGTTCAGGCAGGTAGAACGGCGAAGGTTAAAAATAAATAATAATAGAAATCTTACCACTACGCCACAGAAGCAGCTGTTAAATTCTTGAACCTTTTATGAAAGTGTTTATTTGATCTTTGGCCTTCAGGCTTCACACATTTTATAGTTTATGCCTACATTTTGTAACACTTATTACTAACATATGAAAAAGTTTCTGTTTTAACATTGTGTTTACACAGATTACTGTAGAAATGGAACACACATGAAATGCGTGTGTTCCAAATAATCTATTTCCACTCTAAAACTCCACTTCACTCCCAGATAATTGAGGCATGAGCTGGGAGAAGTTCATGCACGTTCTAAGTCGGTGGGGGGATGGAATAGCCGGCTGCTTGCAGTTTGTTTTTATCGGCACATTTACAGGACAAAGGAGGCTGGCGGAGAGGTGAGAACGGTTTTAAGAAGCGATTTAAGGTGGGACGGATCTACGAGTTTTTTCGTAGACTCTGGTAATTCTAGTGTTAAGGATTTGGATTGAAGACTGACAGAAGAAGAACAACGGTAGTGCTACACAGTCGCCTGAAGATGCTCCCTTAGAAGAGCTGTAATGCTCTCCTTTGTTGTGCAGTAAAATTAAACTCATCGATATCGGACAAGTCGCCGTGTCATTTTTGGCGAGTACCCATAATTTTCTGTGTACAGTACTTATTACATGTACGTATGTTTAGTGTCACTGTACACACATTTTACGGTATATAATTTTTCTTGCAATGAACGTATTCTGTCTATCGTAATGGCTGCAATATATGTGATATCGGAGATGCTTGATATCTATAATATTTAGGTTTTACTGTATATAAACAGTGTGTTTACATACATAATTTCAACGAATCTTTCCTAATATCTAAGATAATACAAAGGGTTTATGCATCTATAACTGTGCAGGAAATGTTTATAAAAGTGTGAGAGAGTTTATAAGGGCTTAAAATATATAAAAATAACCATAAAAACATATGGTTGTTACTTTGTGGATTTTCACCCTTAGCGGGGAGGTGCGAGTGGGGGGATTTAGGTTCTGGAATGTAACCTCCATGATAGGTGAGGGTTGACTGCATATATAAACAAACACATACAATATGAACTACTGCCCAGTGTAAGGCCATAGTTATACTTTACGCGCGCAAGCATAAACACTACAACGCTTGCGTAGCAGGAGCGTCCGCTGCAGCATGCGTCGCGTGCTTTACATAACTCTGGAGGAATCCACCAGTTCGGCAGTGCGAGATATTATCACGGTAAGAACTCGGTGTTGTGAATTGCCTGAAACATCCATTAAATTCCGATGACACTTTACCGCAATATCGCTGAAAAGGATGTTTATTGATTAAATCCATCATCATTTGCTTCACCACATCGAACCATTCATCAAACAGCAAAGCGCGCACATCGATCCCCATAGGATCTGCATAGAGGCTTTCTGTCACATGGAGATAGTGAACAGAGACTCTGATATCACGTTCCGACTTTTAGCACACTGCACCGCAACCCCCCGACTTTATGCTGGTACTGCAACTCGCACACGCGTCGCGTTAATTTCAGAGGACCTGCTCAGAGGATGCGTGAAATGAACGCTAGGAACGCATGGCAGCCATGATGCGGGTGCGTACGTGTTCTGAGTGTGATGTATAAACCGGCCCTTAGGGTGGTTGGGGGAGGTTCTGTTGGCTAGCAAATATCATGATGATTTAATTTTAAACATTTCTCTTTCCTCTTTAAATAATCATATCTTAAAAATGACTAGCAACATCTATGTTGTTTTTAAATTTATATAGCATTTTACTTCCTTCCATTTATTGAATAAACTTAGTACAAACTAAGTTTGGGGGGCAAAGGAGACCACCCACTTATGGAACCGTAACAGATTATAAGCCAAGCTCTCAAACACTTTTTATTGATAATTGGCCAATTTATATAGGGATAAACAACAGTTTGTAACGTGGGTGAAAGATTATACAGATACCAACAACAAAGACACACTGAAAATGTGTATATTGCACAATGATAATGTGGAATGATCGGGCCATATCTCAAACCCTGTCACCTAAACTTGCAAGGCAGCATGCTTACCATTGCCATTACCCCCAAAATATTTATTACATTTAGAAATGAGCACTACTGCTTAATAGATACAATGTGCTTGAACCACATATCATGCCCTACCATTGTCTGTACAATAGATCCATGTTTGTGTGGGTTGTCCTACCACAAGAAACATATTCAAGTCAACTGGCAATTCTAAACTGACCATGTACGAGTGTGGGATAATACAGAAGTACGCCATGCAATGCACTGGTTTCCTGATACTGAACTGGACCAATCATATTTAAGAATGTTACTGGATTGAAAATTGGTATGACTTTTAGTCTATTAACTTTTCAACATTTAAGGTGATACTTAATAAAGCATATAGTCTTAGGGACAACATACATATATTCTCCTAATGGAGAATTAATAGGAGAATCTTTCAAGAAATATCTTATCTATTCTCCTATCATAACATTAATATTTCAAAACTCTATTCTTAGTATTTGTCACTTTTTTCACATTGCAAATCTTTGTTCAAAATTAAATACGTTTTACATTGCTTGAAAGTGTTAATTGCGCTGCACAAAAAGCAAGTTGCTGCTTTCACAAAAGAGTTTTGGCACACTGGGTATCATCAAAATATGATTAAGGCTAAATATACAACAGTAAAATTCTCAAGATCACAATTGCATAGTTTACATAAATGTAAAAACCTGGAACCTATATCGCTCAACCCACTCTACTTCTGCAGTGTCCCACGATTGACTACAGTGAATTGTTTCCAAGATCCATCTTACACGCACTTAAGTACACAGTAAATATAAAAACAAACCTGTAAATGGAACGTGCATCTAATCAAAAAGAAACGACTGATACGACCTGATGGAGGCCAGTGATCGAGGTGCAGGCAGCACAGAATTCTCAGTACCACTACTATTCACACACATCTTGTACCCGTTATGTGGCCTAGCCTCCTAAATGAAAGCAACCATAGCGGCTTTAACGGTAGGATGCTCGCAAATTACAAAAGTAAAGGATACCTCGTGCGACGTACAGGAACCTCGCCGCACTTTACATTTTTAAAGCGCTTCAAGAGAATAACTTCACATAAAAGGTGACTGTAAACATTGTTTCGATCACAGAAAATAATTCACGGTACACTTTCAGGAACCAGTCGAAACGTAAAAGTTAACGGCTCTCTTACCTTTCATAAAATCCCCAAGTACCCGTGGTGCAACAATGGCCATCACGCCTCAGTGTTTAAAAAAAGAATCAAACCATTGCAAATTAGGCCACATTTGACTTTCATTGAGTAAAAATGCAACCTGGTGGTTTACATTCACCCACGCGGAGTTCGAAACTGTGCGTCACTTAAGACTTCCCCCACAGCTTGCCATTACCTTCTACGTCGTTCGAACCCGAGGCCGCAAGACTTCGATTAAAGAAACATTTAGTCATAGAGGAGCCAGACCTGGGGCGTGAAACCCAACCATGTTTATACGAAGGATGTTATGAGAAAAAACACGTCAGAAGGGTCGGCCAACAGTTAAGTCTATCAACCCAGCCACCAAATCGGGCCAACCGGCCGCTGTACAACACTCGCTGTGCCGGAGGCTTAACGTGGCTTCAGGGCCCGACTCCATTGCACGGCCACAAAGACGGGCGCTAGGACGATGGCGCGGTCTGCACATACAATGGCGCAGCTTCACTAGCACCCATCATTCAATTCCTTCTTACCCCCAGTGCGGCAGAAAGGCTGCAGAGAACCCGAAAAGCTCCGCGCCGCGAATGTGTTGTCTGCACCAACCTTTGTTTGGTCTGTTTATTTTTTTGTTTATGCCCGTCACACATGCGGGAATCCGCTCCAAAACATTTGGCAGATGCTCCAGCAAAACTTAGCAGAAATTACCAAAATGCACACTCACCTTTGGCTTTTCTTCGGACATGTCAGCACGAATTCACAAAATGTTCTAATAATTTGAAAACAGAAACGGCTTTTTAATATTATTTGAATCGCCTCTCCCGGTTGTCTCCGTCACTCTCGGGGACGCGCCTGTCGGTGCAGTTACTCGGTGATTGGACGGTCCAAGTCACGTGGGCACGAACGTTTCCCTCCTAGAGCGCGCGTCTCAGCGAGTTTACGGGGTCGCGCGTACCTACGTCACATGAACATAAAAAAGCGTAAGAAAGAAAGCACATGGCCTGACAAAAGAAATCGACGGAAAGGATTAGCTTTCGGTTTACTGTTAAGAGGGGCACAGCATGGACAGGTACCGAATGCTTCAGGAGCTGCAGTTTATCGGCAAAGCCCGTGTCGAGTAATAAAAGTGCGAAATTATAGAAGAACGAGAGAGCGGGAAATGCAAGCGGACACAGCCATCCGGCCCAAACGGACTCGTCCCCTATCCTTCTGCCTTAATGCCGTCGTGCGCTTTGTAATATAGTATCTGCAATTCAGTTCACGCGATAAACGTACTCATATGCTGTAGAACAAAACCTGCTTTTGCTAGTTAAAATTATTACGCACATTGCATACAACCGTTTGACTTTAATTTTACTGCTAAGGCCAACATAAAAATTTATCTGTCCACTCCCGCCATCAGAAGACAAAAAGGCAGGTCAGGAGCAACCCCGTCAGCCTTTTTTTGAAGTGCCACCTATTTCCACCAGAGGGCAGCACATGGTCATGTTCTGAAAGAATTGCGAGTTGTCAAAAAATAAATAATGTAGCCCCCAGTATCAGTGAATGGCCTTGTGATGTACTGGTTAGGCTCCGATTTTCTAAACGCTAAACTGGAGGGGTGGGGGTTGTCAGCTTAACTTGCAAAATAAAAGCAATGACTTCGGGTACCTTTACTCTACGTTTAGTCAGTAAAACAAAACACTGGAAACAGACATTGACCTTGCTGTCATGGTTATATAGTGGATAGTGGCTACGAGAAGTTTGCCATATCTGTTAATATTAAAGTCAAATATACAATTTAGGTTTTAATTACCTAGGTACACAGTCATTGTCTGTTGCAGACTTGCTTATCCCAGGTTCTTTGATTTTTTTGTGTGTGTGTCTTCTACACTAAAATATTTTATGACAGAAAATACATTACCCTTTTCATCATAGCAATAATTAAATGATGCAGGGTGAACTTTGTAGATGCAGAGTAACATTGAGGACTGGAGAGACATTTTAGAGGGTGTGAGATGGGGCAGATGGGAGCAGGAGCAAAGCACCACATACGAGAGAATGGAGAACACTGTCTTACTATGATAGATAGATATATATACTTTATTAATCCGAAGGGGAAATTCACATGGAAGAAAGTAGCAAAATTATGGAATGTTAGTGAAGATGAGAAATTTCGATCTTTGCTCAGGTGAATAATTTTGTGTATATTTTAGATTAGGATCCCAGAATATTTTACACCTGTCCACCATCATGGAGAAATAGTGCCGCCATACTTACTTTAACAAGTATTTGAAAAGTCGAGGTGGGAAAAACAGAAATGGAAAAAATGGGTGATCTCCAATGATGTTGACTTTTTTTAAGTTCATTTGTGTACCACAAACTTTAGTGGAATGAAGTTTACACATTTTCTCATTGCCAATGTGGGTTTTACCTGCACTCTTAAAAATATAGGTGCCCATGTGGTTCTTCAGAGTGATGCCATAGGGGAACCATTGTTGGTTCCCAAATGACCCACCCACATGAAGGTTCCAGAAAGATCCCTTATTTATTTAGACCTGTATCAGGCTCCATACAGAAATAGCCATGGATAGAGGACAACAGGTTTTTAAAATACCAGTGGGTGTCTGATTTTAAAAGGACTGTTGCTGCATAACACATGCTAAGTTCAGGTTTTCTTAAGCAGACAGTGTCTTGCTAGGTGGCCTACCATACATTAAAGATTTCATGTTTTTTTTCTACATATTAGAAGTTTTTTAAAGCACACAAAGCCAACTTCAAATACATTGAACTCTTCCCAGAATGAAATGGTGCCTTTTCAAGCAATAGTTCAACAAGGAACCACATAACCCAGTAAAGAACCAAAAAAATATTAAAGAATAATTTTAAGAGTGTGGGTATTGTATTGAGGACATTGGAAATTCCAAAATTTGCCCAGGGTGGATGAGCCCAGCAATGGAAAGGCATCCCATGCAAATTTATCAGTTGCTTAACTGCCTTGCCACCAGTGGTTGCTGGAAATGTGGCAGCTTTCTCTAATGGAAGAAACAAGTGTGAAAACGGGTGGATGGTATTGTGTTGCCATTTTTACCTTATTTCATGGCAACATTCTGCATGAGCTGAACCTTTCCATTTATGTAACAAAGCCAGTGTCCATAATAAAATTTCAATCAAAACAGTCATTCTTACAGTTTTTTAAAATCGCTATGACAGTTTTTTCAAAACGTTTAACAAGTTTCCTAAACTCTGAACATGGTTAACACAACATCCGTCTTTGTAAGCTATACAATTAACATGTTTCTTGTTGCTTTGATACAAAATGTATACAGTTAACACCAATTTAAAATGCTTGAACTTCTTTTACACACAAGCTCAACCAAGACCAAAACAATGTAATTTTACAGTCAAAGTTACAAATGCTTTCACACTGTATGTCAGAACAGATAACATCATGTTCTAAACATAACTTATATAGGCTAAAGTCAAAGTGAACAGCTGTTCATATTGTGAATTGAAACACAAATATATTCCCTGTATTTTATTCCATTGCCAATGAGAAACAGCTTATTGCAGTTATGCAAATATATAAATCACAGCTGATTCCCATCTAGGAACCACACTCAGGTGTTGAGGTTTTTCCAATCACATGATCATATGTTCTAAAAGAGGACTCTTTGGGCTGATCTTGTGTGGAAAAGGAACAATATAGAGCAACACAAAGAAAGAAAGAAAACATGCCTGCAAGAGGGAGAGGAAGACGAGTACCAGGACAATTGAGAGGAGTGGGGCAAGGTAGAGGGAGAGGAGTTAGAATGCGTGGTGGCGCTCAAAGAAGGACCAGAGCTAGGGTAACTGATCAAATAAGAGCTACTATCATTGACCATGTCATAAACCATGGGCTATCATACAGAGAGGCTGGTGAACGAGTACAGCCAAATCTCAGCCGGGACACAGTGGCATCCATTGTCCGTATTTTCAGAGAAACCAACAGGTAGGATATTGCTTCTCCTACAGCAAAGTGTAAATAATTTTACCATTTACTGTATTAGAGTGACTGTATGCCTCCGGTCTCTAATATGTAACTGTATTTTGTCCCTCTAAGGATTCAAAGTCTACCTCCCTCAGGGGGCAGAGGAAAGCTCTTGAATGAAGAACAGGAACATGCTATTGTCAACATGGTGATTGCTGACAATGAAATAAACCTGAAGGACATTCTCTCCAGAGTTGTAGAGGACAACCTTGTCTTTGGGAACATTGCAGCAATCAGCATATCATCCATTCCTCGGACTCTAGCTAAACACAGAGTCCGAATGAAACAACTATACAAAGTTCCTTTTGAAAGGAACAGTGAGCGCATCAAAGAACTCCATCACCAATACGTCCTGGTAAGGTTATGGAATACAGTCATTACTGTACTATACACAGTGTTTTTTGCAGTAAACTACTCTTTAAACCTGGAGTGCATTAGTACATACAGTAGATATACAGTACAGCACAGCATTTACATACACTGTGTGTAATTACTTTCAGAGAGTCATGGAGTTGGAGGCCAATTAAATCCCACATGAAATTATCTATGTTGACGAGGCTGGCTTCAACTTGGCAAAAAGGCGTCACCGTGGGAGAAACATAATAGGCCAGAGGGCCACAGTTACTGTGCCGAGCCAGAGAGGAGCCAATATCACCATGTGCGACCGCAATCTCCAACAACGGTGCACTCCTGCATAAATGTCAGATTGGCCCCTACAACACCGACCGCCTTCTCCTGTTTTTAGAAGACCTGCACGAAAAACTGGTGCCAGAGGTAGAAATTGGACAGGTGGGAGACCACTTGCCAATATATGTTATCACATGGGACAATGTGGCATTCCACCATTCCCGTGCAGTCACAGCCTGGTTTGATGCCCATCCAAGGATGATGTCCCATTTCCTTGCCCCTTACTCCCCTTTCCTCAACCCCATTGAGGAGTTTTTCTCAGCCTGGAGATGGAAGGTTTTTGACCATTGTCCACATGACCAAATGTCCCTCCTGGATGCAATGGATGCTGCATGCCAAGACATCACAGCTGTACACTGCCAGGGGTGGATAAGGCATGCCAAAAGATTCTTCCCACGATGCCTTGCCAGAGAAGTTATCAGGTGTGATGTGGATGAGAACATGTGGCCAAATGCAGAAGACCGGGCAGAATAGAAGATTACTTTGGTTTTTTTTTTTTTTTATTATAATTCCGGTGCTTTTTCTGTTTGTATATCTTGCAGTAATGTCCTGTTTTTTTTTTATTATAATTCTGGTGCTTTTTCTGTTTGTATATCTTGCAGTAATGTCTTTTTTTTATTATAATTCTGGTGCTTTTTCTGTTTGTATATCTTGCAGTAATGTCCTTTTGCAAATAAAGTCTGTACTGCAGCAGTTCTGTGTCTGTATTTTTTTTTACATACAGTAAACTGTACATTTTATAAAGCTACTCTGAGATGGTCATTCACTTTTTTGTATTGAATTTCTGCAGCAAAAGAAACAAAATGCATGCATTTACTAAACCCAACAAAACAAAAATGTAGAAAGGCTTCAAATATAAGGGCAGACCTGACACATAAAATAATGCAGTTTCTGTAATTTCAGCTGATGATAGTGTTTTTTTGTCAATGTGTTATGATTGACTAAATGTTCCTGTTGGAAGAGAACATGTGTTACTGTTTTGAATAATTATTTGATTTTAAAACATGTTTGCAGTGTTTTGCTTGACATAGTGTACTGTGGTAGTTTATTATTGTATTTTGAAAATTAGTTTTGGGGTTTAGTTTACAATGTGTGATTTTGAGCATGAAATTAACCGTTTTGCCAATTGTGTGTTTTAGTTGTGTTGGTGCATTAAGAGTTTAGGAAACTTGTTAAATGTTTTGAAAAAACTGTCATAGCGGTTGTAAAAAACTGTAAATTACGGAGGGCATTTTATTCTTCACTAAATAGCAAGACAAAATAAATTGGCAGTACTTTTAACTTTCAATTATTTATTTAGATATTAATGCAAGGCTAGTGTTCTAATACCTGCCTGTTTAAGAAATAAGATTTATACTTAACTGATAAACTGTAGGTCCTGGCACAGGGCAGAGACCAATCCTAGGCGAGACACCATGCCATCACAACAAATGCAGTAATTGTATGCTTAAAATATCGCTAGTGAATTGATTTGTTGCTTTCATAAGCAAAACACAGCAATTCATCAACAGTTTGATTACTTCATGTTTTGGAAGATTGTATTAAGATCTGGGGACACACTGGTTTCACTTTTTACATCCATAGTCTGTGTAGTACTTTCCAGATACAGCAGTGATTTTACATTGGCAGCTTTTGATTTGCTCATTAAAATTTTGTTTAGGTTAGTTAGCATTTATATGCGATTCTGTAAATCTGAGTTTTTACTCATTTTATATCTGTGGTTTTCTTATGGGTCATCATCATTATAACTTTAATGGTCATTTTCCAGGTTTACCCAAGTTAGCCTGTTGTCCCCATATCATCTGGCACCACCTTCAAACACATTTTCTTTGGACATATCGCTTCCACGTGCCTCTTTTTGCACCTCTTCATTCAATCAAACTCCACATACCGAACCCACTCTAGTCTGTTTCCCCTCAGTAAAACACTTAGTCTCCACAAGTTTTGTTTTCTTCACTCACTGTTTCTTTCATGCACCTCTCAACCTGGCCATCACTGCTGTGCCTGCACCTCTTTCAACAAATATGTCATCTAAGTAGCACAACTTCCCTACTTTCTCCAAAACTGATATAAACTATTACTCCAAAAACTGAATTATTAAAAACATGAATCATATATTTACATCCAAAACTGAAATAAAGTATTACTGATGTCTAAATATAAACGTGCTACATCACCATTTTGTCTTTCTTTCACACGCTCACTACCTGCAGACTGCCATTGACAACACTACATCTTTTACACAATCACTTTGATTAATGTCTGCAATTTTACCACACATACACACAACTATGCACTGTCCTCCGCTACACCCATTTACCTCCAACCGTCAAAGCCTTTCACTTCCATTTCAGTATAATCTCCTTGAATTTTATTTAAATTTTTTCTGTCAAACAAAACCATTGGCATACAAGAGATGCCTTGGCAATTCTTTACACCAGGGGTGTCCAACAACGGCCCTAGTGGGCCACAGCTTTTTATTTTAACCCTTTTCCTAATCAGTAAGCAGTTGTCACTGCTAATTAACTCCTTTTCCCTTCATTTTAATAGCCCTGTTTAAGGATTCAGTCCTCTAAATTGATTGGCTGCCATTTAATGAAGAAACGAAACAGAATTGAGATGTGAAACGAGCCAACATATGACCACCTAAATTGGAAAGTCAAACTCCAGCCAATTTCACTCCATCCAGTTTCTTATTGAGAAGCCAATTCTTGCTGTTAATTAAAGCAGTTATTGAATAACATGACTTGTTGCTGTACTACTCACTCTGCCACAGCAGACTGTTGATTTTCTGTTTTTTCTAAGACCACTGTCAAGATGTTTTGGTGACCTGAACAGACCGACATGACCGAGACCTTCACCTTTCTTTATTTTCAAGTTAGCTGGTCATGTGGCGGCATGTTTTCTGTCTCATGATTGTTTGGCTGCTCATTAAGGAATAAGGAAACAACTGAGGGGTCTGAGTCAAGTTATTAAAACTAAGGCAAAACAAGTTAAATCAATAGCAAAAACGGCTCAGTAATTAAGAAGATGGTTAAAGTAAAAACCAGCAGCCACTGCGGCCCACCAGGATAAGGGTTGGGCATCCCTGCTTTACACACTTATCTGGTCACAGTCTCCATCACTATCACAAAAATCAAAGGACTTAAAACAGCTCCTTTGGTGCAGCTCCACTTCATCTCAAGCTTTCACTGTCTGCATCTTGTGTCCTGACAACTACTTTACTTCCTCCTACACAGCCTTCACCACAGACATTAACCATCTGTCAGCACCTAACTTTCTGGATGCTAAACTCTCACAGCACCCTGACAAATCTCTTTTCCACATGTAGAAAAGAATAATGTGGCCTCCTTTCTCGATGCTTTTTCTGCATTTGACTGACAGCAAAGATCACATCTCATTTTGCCTTCCCTCATATGAAACTAAACCACATTTCACTATCACTTAATTTGGATTGGAGTGATTGAGATGTTTTTAAAAATGCTTGTGAAAACATTCATGAGCTGAATGACTCTGTTACATTTAATATCAGCTTCTGGAAAAAGGTTTGCATTCCCAGCAAAACTATTGTGATTTACAGCAATGGAAAGTAGCGGTTCAAAAAAGTACTAAGGAATCTACGTCAGGTATAAGAAAAAGCCCATAAAATTGGTGATAAGGACACCTACAGACAGGCCAGGAATCAGCTAAACCATACAATCAGGTATGCCAAATGGAAATACAAAAATAAACTGGAGCTTCAGTGTTCAGCAAAATAGCTTGTCTGTATGAAGAAGCCTTCTGTATGTTACAAATTACAAAAAGTCATCTCCAAGTGTTCATTCAGATTCATTGCACCCTGATAAACTTAACAAGTTTTACAGCAGATTTTAACAACCGAGTGCCGAGTATCTACAACCCCTTTGTTCCTCCACTTCTGAAGTGGCTTTGACTCCAACCATTTCTTCACAAAAGCCTCACCCCTCTTCCTTTTCTATCAGTGAATACAATGTCTGGAAGTTGTTTGTAATACAAAACTACAAAAAGTCAGCCGGTCCGGATTGTGTCTCACCTGCAACAATCGAAACACTGTGCCAGGCAGCTTGCTTCTTCTTCACAGATATCTTTAACCATTCTTTAGCACAGTGTGCTGTACCAGATTGCTTTAAATCTTCTGTTATTTTTCCAGTTCCCAATAGTGATAAATAAGCTGCCTCAATGATTACAGGCCGATCGTTCTTATATCAGTTTTAATTAAAAAATTTGAAAGGCTTGTACTAACCAATCTGAAATCTGTTACTGCTACTGATCTAATCCTCTTCAGTTTGCATATCAAGCAAATAGATCTGTGGATGATGCCAGTAACACGGGCCTTCACTTTGTGCTGGAGCACCTGGAATGTAAAGGACCTTATGCCAGAATACTGTTTGTAGACTTCAGTTCAGCTTTTAACACCATTGTTCCTGAGCCGTTGTTAACTAAACTTTTACAGACTGAACTGAATCCTTCCATCTGTAAATGGAGTTACAGCTTTCTGACATACCGGAAGCAATACATTTGAGTGGGCTCCCACTTCTTCGACTGTCTTCATATTGTCACAGGTGGACCTCAAGGCTGTGTTTTTTCCCTCTTGCTTTATTCTCTATACACCAATGAGTGTTGGTCCACAGATCCTTCAGTTAAAATCATTAGGTTTGCAGATGACACCATTATTATTGGACTAAACACTAATGGCAGCGAAACAACTTAAAGAATGAAGGTATCTTGTCTTGTGTCTTGGTGTGCTACCAGCAACATGGTCCTCAATAGCACCAAGACTGTGGAAACGGTCATTGAATTTCGCAAACAGCAGTTACAACCTCTTCCACTATAAATTAATGATTCTGCAGTCAATATGCAGGAATCCTTCACATTTTTGGGCACAACTATCACAAACACTCATAGTCGGCACATTAACACCACTTCCATCACTAAGACGACACAGCAGCAGTTGTACTTTTTATGCCTGCTAAATAAATTAAATATTTCCCCGCCAATCCTAGAACAGTTTTACAAAGCCATACTTGAGAGTGCAATCACTTTCTCCATTGTTGTCTGGTTTGGTCCAGCAATGACACACTCCAAAAATAACTTGCAGCATGTTATGAAGTCTGCTGAGAAAATAACTGGCTGTGCTCCTCTGTCTGTGGCAGTCCTGTATACATTTTGTGTCACTTACCGTGTCAAAAGGATCACCACGGATTAATCTCACCTAGCTTATTACTTATTCCAAAAACTCCCCTCTGGTAAACGCTTCTGTTCAATTAAAACTTAAACTGACTGACATCTAGACAGCTTCTTTCCCAGAGCCATAGCCCTCTCAACCCAGTAACTTAGCCCGTCTTCCTTATATATTCATGTGTTATGTCATACAGTTCACTTTATGAAGGTATGTACAGTATATGTACACAGATGTGTGTGCATGTGAATACACACACTTTCACATCATTTGTCTATCTCGTTTTTTAATTGGACTATTCTGTACCTTCGTATAGTTTTCCTTTTTTTAATTATGCTGTTTGTTATTCATAAGTGACATTGTGTTATAAGCAGCTCCAAATCTATCAAGTCAAATTCCTGTACATCAAGTACAGGAAAATAAATGTGATTCTGATCCCCGATTCTTTTCAGTAGCACTCCCAACTTCATTACCTGCATCATTACTCACTATGACCCAATGGAACACTCTTATTTTTATACTGAAATGAGTACACTTCTTTTCCAGTATGCAGAAATCCTCCATTTACAGCCAGTCCTGTTGCATGTCTGTCAACCCTTCAACTCCAGTTGCCTTCAACATTCCCAACATCTCTCCAGCTGGGCCTACTGCTTTACCAATTTTTACCTTTCTTTTGTCTGTTATACTGGAAAATGTAATGCTTTTTATTCAAATTAGAGTTTATACAGTAAATACCAAACTACCATTACCCTCTTGTCTAATATTCTGACCCAATGTTTAAACTCAGATATAAAATTAAGTGTATTCGGCCTAGAACAGACTTCGGAGCAGTTAATAAGATTGAAACAAACACACTTGGCTGTTTTCAGACTATAATCTGGCAGTTACTTTGGCAGTGGTCTCCACTCCAAATCCATATAAAGAGGAGCATGCCTTACTTTAATGCGTTTCTGCTGTAGATTTTTGTGTCACTATGCATTACAAATGTAATTTTAATTTCTGTCCATTATATAATCACATCATTAAATAAATCATAGAGTCTGATTTCCTACAAGCTTAGCCAGAGTAAAAGCAGAAGAGCATGCATCAGAGGGGAAATCAAAATGAACCAAAAATAAAATTGTTGTTACAATGTTGATTTGCCACATTCAGACGTTCTCACTCACATCATTTTGTGCAGGGGAAGGTCTCACTGCCGTGGTTCTGGGCAACTGTTGCATTTTTCTTAGCAACTAATATTTTGGTTAGGAACCTGAAAAACTTATCAAGTGATGACCATCAGACTTGCCACTTGTATTATATAAAAGCTTACCTGTGATCTATAGCTTATGGTGGTTGGGTACATGTGCTTGTTAACACAACTGAAACTAGTACTGTCATTATTACCACATCAGACCGCCATAGCTGTCTAATGTAGAATAGCATGTTATAACTCCAGCCTTACTCCTTTATGGTAGTTGTGCTTTGTAGTTAAACTGATCTCTACAAATGTTAACAAAAGGTAAAACCTGGTGTGTGTGTCACTGCTTGCATTACAGTTTCACAGCATGCATTTTAGTTATAACTATATTAACAGACCTTGCAAGCTGTATTAGTGAAATATTCCTTGTGTATCATGTGAAAGTTCGTGGATATATGAATTGGATAATTGGTTAATAGGATTGACTTACATTTACATGTTTACTGTATATAACTGCACAAGTCCAGCTTTGTAAGAGTCTCTGCTTCTGGTTTAAAGAGAGGAGTCAGATGAGGTGGCCTCCCTGGTGAGGTGTTCCGGGCATGTCCCCCCGGGGAAGACCCAAGACACGCTGGAGGGACTAGGGCCTTGGGATTCTCCCGGAAGAGCTAGAAGAAGTGGCCGGGTAAGTCTGGGCCTCTCTGCTCAAGCTGCTGCCCCCGCGACCCAACCTCGAATAAGCAGAAGAGGATGGATGGATGGATGGATCAAGATGTAGCACTGTATGTCATCCTTATTTTTAATTTATTCACCGTAACAAATACTTGGGTCAATTACATATATAAAAATGCTTCCACATGTTCCTGCTAATTTAGTGTTAAGTGAAGTGTGTCTAAAAAAAAAAAAAAAAAAAAAAATCCACGTGCAGCATTAGAAGGCATCATGTTCAGCCCTCTTAAGAGTAACTTAGTACTTCAAACAAATCATTATTTAGTGCACATTAAAGTAAAGCTATTACATCATTCTGTGTTCCAATCCTTATTATTACAATCCAGTGATTGAGGAATATCCCACATGATTTGGGGGCAATGTAGGAAACCCACCCCGAACAAGGTGTTTGTCCACTGAACACACGCCATCTTCATCAAACTCTCTACCACCTGGTACCTGTGAGCCCACTTCATCCAAAAATTAAACTTAATCGGCACACAGAATTGTAGTGTCTGTTAATACATGGACATAAATGCTTACTGAAAATTACTGATTATCTTAAAAGTGAAGAATCTTTCATAAGTGGAGGCATCTTGCTGACTGAATAGCAGCCTGAACCTCTTCCTTGAACATCACTTTAAAATTAAATTTAAGATAAGAGTCTTGTGGAGAAAAGTCAAAACGGTCATTTCCCCATTGCAGTTTTAACATAGAATTCAGATTAAATGTCAAAGTAGGAAGTGATAGATAAATTGAGAAGTGTTCCGTTACAGGCAGAAAGATTGGGCTGGCACTGCACCCTTCCATATCCTGGTTAAAGCAGGCCTTCCCCAATGCATTCCAGAACTGTCTGGCATAAACCCAGACTGCTTACTAATCCATCTTTTCCTAAGCCCTACAACTCCCCAGCCACAGACATTCTAAGCCTGCTGTAAGACTCTGGCCACCTTCAGTGACTAAGTTAACTAGTTCAGGTACCTTTATGCTCTTATTTTGTGTGACATTAGTGTCAGCTTTTGAACCAGGATTCCTCTTCCATGTCTGGTAATGCCTGACTTTTTTAGAATGTGTTGCAAGCCTGAATGGCAAGAATGGATGCTTATTTACAAATCAAATGATGCTGACCAAAAAAAACATGAATTATCTTGTGTTCATACGGTCTGCAATGAAATAAAAGTTAAGGGAAATTTGTAAATTACTGCTTTATTTTTTTATTCACATTTTCCACACTGTCACAACCTTTTCTGATTTGGGGTTGTATGATAGTGCATGAGATCCTAGAGCTGATATTTTTCACTCATTATTTGTACATATATCATTGGAACAAATTTATTTGCAACATAC
Organism: Polypterus senegalus; assembly: GCF_016835505.1. Taxonomy (NCBI): domain Eukaryota; kingdom Metazoa; phylum Chordata; class Cladistia; order Polypteriformes; family Polypteridae; genus Polypterus; species Polypterus senegalus. The sequence goes on along the minus strand of NC_053159.1, from coordinate 67,825,985 downwards.
CACTAAACTGGTGTTTTATTTTAACCACAAGGTCCAAGTTATTTATAAAAATAAAGTATAAAGCTTCACAAGTGTTCATGCAGATTTCAAATTATTAAAAAAGTTCATTACAGATTTAACACTTTTTCAATTTTGATATTAAAAAAAATAGACTTAATCACTGTAAAAAGTGTTTTTCAATGCATGTTATTTTACAGATGACGGGAACAAAGCTTCTGACATCAGAGCAACGTACTTTGATTTCAAGGTATTTATCAGTATGTACCCTAAAAACAACAAATAGTTTGACTAACATTCCTAGATAAACTGAAGTATAGTCCTGGTGCCAACAACCAACACCGTGAAATACAGAACACAACTGAGTTAATGAATCTAGCAGACTTGCTTTATTTAGGATTATCTGTAAAAAACAGAACTGGAACAGACACAGAAACGGTCAATCTTCAACCCTGCTTATCATTATTAAAACAGCTGTAGCTGTATACTTAAAAACTCTCTCACTAGACTCGCATTGCAATATGAAGTTTGTTCAACATCTGCTACAAAACTCAATCTTGCTTGCATTTCTGGACATCAGCCAGCCCCTGGTACAAAGGATCCAATTTCTCATAAATGCAGCTCTGCTAAGGGTGAGACTGAGACAGACACCAACACTGCGTGCTCCTTGAAATACAACTTTGTTTACAGAATTTAATGAACATTTCTTATATATATATATATATATAAAAATAAAAAAAAATAAAAAAAAAGGCACAGAAACTTTCAAGACCAACATTTCTCTCAAATGCACTTTACTAAAATAATGTAATCCAAGCCTATAAAGCATTATGTCCTAAATCAGTACATCACTGAAATTGTGAAAGGACAACTAAATGGGAACAGAAAATGACCATAACTTACACATTTAAATGTAGGATTATCGAGCTATAAATTTCCAGAACAAATGTCACCAGTTTATTAAAACATGTGCTATAAAGGCCTGCTGTTCATATTCTGATTTCTTCATAACATCACTTCATTACTGTACTAGTTGGGTTCCCCCACATATTTACTGTCACTGTGTAAATACAAAGTAATAATAAAAAGCAAGCCATACTAGCCTTCTGAAATAGCCATTCTCTCTGTAACTGCTTCATAGTAATCTCTCATTTAGGTAAAGAAAATTACTCAAAAGATTGATTTAAACTGATTGAGTACATTGAATATATTTAAGTAAATTCAAAACATCAAGTGAATTAGGAATACATTTTTGTTGAAGTTCCACCACATTAGTACAATTTCACTGAATCACCACTTAATGTCTTAAAAAACAAAACAAAACTTTGTCCTAATATGAGCTAACATATAGATTAAAAAAATGGACAAGGCTCGACAGGCAAAGTAGCAAATTTATAAATATACTGTAGGTGATTAAATGAGATTAAAACAAGATCTTTTTTTGGTTATCCAGTTTATCCAGTCTTTGGTATCACATTTTTCATTCAACTGTTTTCAAATCTGGAATATGGAGTCTCCTTAGTTAGTCCTAAAAATAAATAAAATAAATAAATAAAACACACGACATCAGAACTGTAAATTTGCAAATAAGCCACTTTATCAACCAATGTTGTGAAGACTTATTATAAATAAAAGCTGACAGAGAAGAGCTTAATACAATAAAATCAAACTGCAACTAGAAAACATTGCACTTAAATTACTTCAATGGCAATACAGAAACAATAACATTTGCAATGTAAAGCTGTGTAATATGTAGAGCTGCTTTTTTTTTTTTTAGAAAGCAAGAAAAGAATCAGCACAAATTCAAGGATTTAGGTGTGTGTTTATTTAGGCAGTTTAGAATTCACTATTTGTCTGTTTTCTTCCTCATTCCATGACAATTATATTCTTCTTCTTTTGGCTGCTCCCATTAGGGGTTGCCACATCGGATCATCTTGTTCCATATCTTCCTGTCCTTCTTGCTCTGTCACACCCATCACCTGCATGTCCTCTCTCAACATATTCATAAACCTTCTCTTAGGCCGCCTTCTTTTCCTCTTGCCTGGCAGCTCTATCTTTAACATCCTTTTCCTAATGTACCCAGCATCTCTCCTCTGTAAATGTCCAAACCAGCGCAGTCTCGTCTCTCTAGCTTTGTCTCCAAACCGTCCAACCTGAGCTGACCCTCTAATGTACTCATTTCTAATCCTGTCCATCCTAGTCACGCCCAATGCAAATCTTCACATGTTTTAACTCTGCCACCTCCAGCTCTGTCTCTCGTTTTAACATAGCTGGTCTCACTACTGTCCTGTAGACCTTCCTTTTCACTCTTGCTGATACCCGTCTCTCACAAATAACTCCTAACACTCTTCTACACCCGGCCTACATTCTCTCTTTTTCATGTTTCTTCCACAATCCCTGTTTCTCTGTAATGCTGATCCCAAGTATTTAAAATCATCCACCCTTGCCATCTCATTTACACACATATATTCTGCCTGGTTCCCTACTGACCTTCATTCCTCTCCTCTCCAGAGCATATCTCCACCTCTCCAGGGTCTCCTCAACCTGCTCCCTACTCTTGCTACAGATCACTATGTCATCAGCAAACATCACAGTCCACAGTCTCATCTGTTAACTTTTCCATCACTACTGCAAATAAGGGCTCAGAGCCGATCCCTGATGTGATTCCCCCTCCAAACTGAATACATCCGTCACTCCTACTGAAGACATCATCACTGTCACACTTCTCTGCCACTCCCGACTTACTCAAATACTACCACAAATCCTCTCGAGGCACCCTGTCATATGCTTTCTCTAGGTCCACAGACACTATGCAACTCCTTCTGGCCTTCTCTATACTTCTCCATCAATACCATCAGAGTCAAACATCGCATTTGTGGTGCTCAGTCCAGGCATGAAACCATACTGCTGCTCACTAATCATCACCTCCCATCTTAACCTAGCTTCCACTACTCTTTCCCATAACTTCATGCTGTGGCTCATCAATTTTATCCCCCTGTAGTTACTATAGCTCTGCATATCCTCTTTAATCTGCCAGCACACTTCTCCACTCCTCAGGTATCCTCTCACTTTCCAAGAATCCATTAAACAATCTGGTTAAAAACTCCACTGCCATCTCTCCCATACACCTCCATGCTTCCACAGGGACGTTATCTGGGTCGGCCTTTCCATTCTTCATCCTCTTCATGGCCATCCTTACTTCCTTCTTGCTAATCCAATGTACTTCCTTATTCACAGTCTCCACATTATCCAACAGTCTCTCTCTCTCTCATTCATCAGCCTCTCAAAATATTCTTTCCATCTGTTCAACACACTCTCCTCGCTTGCGAGTACAGTACATTTCCATCTTTATCCTTTATCACCCTAACCTGCTGCACATCTTCCTCAGCTTAATCCTTCTGTCTAGCCCAGGGGTGGGCAAACTATGGACCTCTATGGGCCACATCCAGCCCGCCGAAGATTGGTACAGAATTGCCCAAATCAAATCATATCATAATTATGACTGCATTCATCTGACCTTGTCCTGTAATGCCTGGCGTTCCACCAGGTGGCGCATTAGGCGCAGTGATACATTGACTTGATTTTGCGGAGCCAGGGCTACTCTCTTGTTATTACTCTGCTACTGCTCTGAACCAATCTGCAACAATGAGTGGGCCAAAGAAAAGTCGACAGTGAGTGCCGAGTGTTTAATAAGGAATGGACAACTAAAGACCAGCAAGCATTTCTCTGAAGGGGAGTTTCTCAAAGAGTGCATGGTACAGATAGCAGGTATCGTGTGTCTTCAGAGCAAGAACAAATTTGAAAAAAATAGCTTATCATGCAGGACAGTGACTTGCCGTGTTGAGCTAATTGACGAAGACTTAGCTAGCAAGTTAAACAAAAAAGCGGAGTCATTTACATTATATTCCTTGGCACTGGACAAAAGTAATGACATAAAGGACACCGCTCAGCTTTTAATTTTTATCACAGGGATTAATGACAATTTTGAGATAACGGAGGAGTTTTCGGTCATGGAATCTCTAAAGGGGAAAACGCGGGGAGAGGACTCGTACGACAGCGTGTCGGGGGTCATCAATAGGCACAAGTTACCCTGGAGTACGCTCGCCAACGTTAGCACAGATGGATTGCCAAATCTGACTGGAAAAAACGTTGGGTTGCTCAAAAGAATCCAGGAGAGGGTGAAGGAGGACAACCCTGAGCAGGAGGTAATTTGATTACTTTTTATTTGAACTGATTGATCTCCAATGTGACACCATCTTAAAGAAGTTAAACTCTCTTAAACTGGATGAGTTTTATGCTTCATTAAGCGCAGCCACATTTCAAAACATCCAGAAGATGGCACACAGTATGCTGGTGGTGTTTGGCTCTACGTATGTGTGTGAACAGACTTTTAGTGTGATGAACACCAACAAAGCACCCCACAGATCCCAGTTGAGCGATGAACACCTCAGATCTGTTCTGAGAATTGCCACAATAAAACTAACACCAGACTTCGATGCACTGGCAAAAAAGGGTGATCAACAACACTGTTCCCACTAAAAGTGAATGTAAATATTAACAATGTAATGCCTTTTTTATGTTTATATTTGATATGTATGCATCTAGTGCTGGCCCGGCCCATCTGTCAAATTTTAAAAGTCAATGTAGCCCCTGAGCCAAAAGATTTGCCCACCCCTGGTCTAGCCAATCGGTAAAGGTCCTTTTCTTCCTCCTTAGTGTTCAACCTCTCATACAACTGTTCTTTAGCCTTCGCCACCTCTCTCTTCACCTTACGCCTTATCTCCTTGTACTCGTCTACTCTCCCCTTACCAGTCATACTGCCAACATTCAAAATTCCAACCCTCAGTTCTACTCTCTTTACCTTCCTCCTCTCCTCCTGCCTCCAGATACGTCTTCCCCCCTCTTCTTCTCCTCCTTCGGCCAACAGTAGCCCAATTTCTGCTAGCACCCTTTTGGCTAACAGTACTGGTGGCAGCCGTTAACAACCCAGGCCTTGACCAATCTGGTATGGAAAGTGATATTCTCCACATATTTATCTGGCAAAATTTTACACCAGATGCCCTTCCTGATGTAACCCTCCCCATTTATCCGGGTTTGGGACTGGCATGAGGAAACACAATGGTTTGTCCACGAAATATTTATATATTGTATTAAAAAAAGCAACTAACACATTCACATATACTAGAAACAACAATAAACTAAAACAAAACCAAAAGTATTTTGTTACTTTGCTTTTACATATTTCTGTATTAATCACCAAGAGGTTGGCTAACCAGAAAGCATTTACTTACACCCTGTTGTGTGTACAAAGGCTAGCAGTTTTCCCAACCTTTCCCATACCTTCCACCATTGTTACAAAAAACAGCAGCATACAACCAGTTCTACAAACAACACTCAAAAACATCTAAGTAACACTCTAGCAAAACTAAGGGGCAACTTTGAAAAAGGTACTCTTCTGTCTACAGTATATAGTGCACTGTATGTGACAATCTTAAGTGAAACTCAGCTTCTGCACTGTTTCCAAACACATCATCATTAAAAAGAAAAGATTCAAATGTACTTTCCACCTATCATCTTGCATCAAATACGTTAACACTGCAATTTAACAAAGAGGTTTACTAAGACCTTTGAACAAAAATGCATTTAACGTAGGAAAATTTAGAATAAGATGCCAACTGGGGAAACTGTCCTCTTAAAAATGCAAAACAATTCATAAGAATAATATAGAATCGTACATTATGCAACGGAACCTGTTTATTTTTGTTTTTTTAAACTTTGCCAAATTGCCTCAGTATCTTCTTACCAGTTTTTGAGGTATTATAGAATGCTGCACTTGACAGTCTGATGTGTGTTACATAATGTATGTAAATTTCTTGAAATACAATCTTTAGAATAATACTAGGCTGACCCGCCTTTTAAGGCGACCGACTTTTAAGATGACCACTTCTTAAGATGACCACTTCTTAAGGCAATTCAATATGTAGATCAATTTGATATTTTATACAAACTCAATTTGGTTATATTGCATTTGAGCAGTATTACTTTAATACTCGTAGTTTCTGTTATTTTTGTGAATAAATGTAAACTTTTTTTCTATATTGAGGTCGCCTTTTTGAAGCCCCCTGATATTTACTACGCGGTGAGGCATTTGTACTCCATCAACATTAATTATTTCCAGAGACATAATTTTGTCAATTTCTCCAGCGCATCGCGCACAAAAGCAAGGGAACGATGGGAGCACCAGAACTCTGCTCACATCATGTCGCTTTGTACCGCAAACTGCAAGTAGTAAGTCTGTGATAAGCGGAATACAGCTACGCTTTCCACTCACGGGACAGAAGGACAATCCCGACCACTTTTATATAGTAAGAAAGAAGAAGATGATATCGCACAGTCTGGAGTAGAAAATCATCTTTTACATGGAAAAACGAAACTACAAATCCCATCATGCATTGCAAAATGGACGGGGCGTGTGTGAAACTCCGCGCCTGCGTAGCACTCACGGGACGGAAGGACAATCCCGACCGCTTTTATATAGAAGGATACCTAACACACAAAATTTATTATTTCTGTAATTTATACATCGTGAACATACTGAAAGCAGTTTACTGCCAGCATGACGATGTATCTGTGTGCAGTCAGCATATTATTTCCCTCTAAGATGTACATACTCTGCCCTCAACCTTTTAAGGCAGAGGCTATCATCCTCTTTATTGCTGGGGCATTCACATCAGACACATCACATCATAAACACCTTATCCAGTTTTGATATTCACCGATTCAAAACTGACTCTTTAAACCTTTCAGAAGCAAGAAAAGGAAATGACTGGAATTGATTGGCCTTACTGTTTTCTTCTCTTTTCAAGAGAATGACATGAAATATCAGCAGTAGTTACACAGGCAATTAAATGTGTCTGTGTATTCATGGCAAGTCCGTAGACAATTGCTATTTTTCCAAGTCAGAAAACAAACTGTGTTTTCAAAAGGTACTGCATTTTCTATATGAAACAATTTTTGAATTTTATTCCCTTTTTAGGAGGGAGACTTGAAAGGATGCAACTGTGCTCATATTGGCATAATCCTTACCCCAAATCCTTAATTCCTTATCCTTAGACCTAAGCTCTGGAGATGTAGATGTTGCCTGCTCAAAGAAGTTACACGCTTGTACTTCAGTAAACTCTTACTCCACTAGTCAGCTTCAGTTTAACAACAGTAAATACTATTGTCTGCATTTTAAAGTAGTAGATACACAGTTTGATCTAAAGTGCACATGAAATACATGAGAAATTTGGTGTATCTTCTTTAAATTTATGCTACTTAAATTTGCCCTTCATCACAAAATATGTTTAAGACTTTAAAAGGTATTACTGCTGCCATTAATGAAATGAGCCTGTAAACTATTATGAAGATCACTACATAAAAGTTAAAATTGAAGACAAAAAAATGGAGCACCATATCAAGTTTAACAAGCATTGATTCTAACTAAAAATACTTTAAATTGAATACCGTACACCTAAATTAATCGAAATGTTGATACAATACGTTATGCAGGAGTGTTTTGAATAGCAGGGATATGGAAAGTAGAATATATGCAACAGGCATCTCTCCAATATATGTAAAAAGAATATTAAAAAAAACTTTACCATATTTCTTCCGGATTTCTTCATGTCTCATTCTCATCTCATTTTTTCTGAAGGGATACAGAGAAAAATACAATGACACAAGTTCATAAAATAGAACTTAACACAGTGGTATCATACTTTACAATATGCCTATTAAACCAGACTAAAAGAGAACAAATATAAAGGTTTGAAGATAAACACTGAACAAGCTGTACATTTCCACAAGAAACTGAAATGAGAAAATATACACACACTAGCTGTGGTACCCAGCTTCACCCAGGAAATGTCTTAATGGGCCTCAGTTATAGTACCATCAGTTAATCAGGTGTATCAGAGTACCATGTAACTAACAAGGTGCTTTTCTGTAAACAATATTTGTCATTGTAATAATAGGATCATAGGTCACTTGAGCTATGTACTCTTAACAGGCTATATAAAATTGCCGATAAGTAAAACATTCGTGCTTTTCTGAGAGAATTGTCTTTTGTTGATGGTTATTGCAAAACACAATTTTATAGTAAAAGTGTACAGAGGTCTGAAGCAGGTGTCCCCTTTCAAAGACTGTAGATGGAACCTACTTTACAGTGGAGTAGCTCAAGGCATGTTTAGTATTTGTAGAGTTTTAGCCCCCTCTGTGACAGTCTTGCGAGCTTTTATGTGTTTATAAAAAAAAATAAGTGACGATTCAGAAGCAATTAGGCTTTAGCACACGTTGATATAATGGTGTAACATTGATCAGGGGTTGTATTTTATAAGATACACCAAAAAAAATCAGGGGCTTTCCACTACTTATGTATATAATCATATGATCAAATATAATTTCATGTATTATAGCTTCTTGCATCCTTTAGATTCAGCTTACCTTTCCTCCTGACGAATTTTCCTTTGCTCATTTTGACGCTTCATTTTTTCTTCATCCTTATCAGGTCTAGTTAAAAATGTAAAAAAAAAAAAAATATATTGAAATCAAACTCTTACTTTTACATCTGTGCAATATCATGCATCTGTCTGAAAAATACTCAAGCAATGACATTTTTACAATGATAGTTAATTTTTAATCTTAATTTTATAGATGGATGCTATTTGCATGCAATACCTATATTCAAAATACCTGTGCAAGCACACAGACTAATGCAACAAAGTATACAGTAACTATATTTAAACAGGATATCCAAAATACACATGTAATGGAAGCTGGCTGTAATTTTAAACTGCCATTTGGTTCTGGATCAAGAGCTTCTGCAACATTGTCACATCTTAAATGTATCCCATGTGAACTGCAGCAGACATTCCCAGGTGTGAAATAATTGTGTACCTCTGTAGAGACAAATGCGGCAAGCAGCACTTGTGCAGTGGCCCTTTAAAAGTTAGGAATGAGATCAGAGTTGCAATATGTGCTGAGAGTAAAGGGAGGAGGAATACTGACAACTAAGATGAAGCTATAATACTGGGAAAGCAAGACAGCTGCAGACCACTGGCCTTGTGTATAAACGGTGCGTGCACGCAAAAATGTTGTGTACGGCCGTTTACATGCTCACATCGCGATGTATAAAAAACTAAACTTGGAGTAAAGCCACGCACATTTGCACACTAGCTCAATCCTTGGCATACACAAGATATTCGCTCAGTTTTGCAAACTGTTGGCACCCATCATCAAAGCAGTGCTTTTGTTCCAGTTTAGTTTATCTTTCTTTTTTTAGATCCACATCCCTGCCGCGGCTTTATCATGTACACTGAAATTAACCGCATATTGTTTATTAGTTTAAGGCATCTGATTGTAATTAACCTGTAACAATAAAATTGTCCACGGAATTGCCAAACTATTACAAATGCCATAGCTGCTTTAGCATTGTTACTCTCACTGCACCACCTTCTTTCAACTGCCCCAGTTAGGGGTTGCCAGAGCAGATCATCTTTTTCCATATTACTCTCACTGCACCACTTGAAGTATTTACAGTGGGATGCAAAAGTTTGGGCAACCGTGTTAATAGTCATTATTTTCCTGTATAAATCGTTGGTTGTTATGATAAAAAATGTCAGTTAAATATATCATATAGGAGACACACACAGTGATATTTGAGAAGTGAAATAAAGTTAATTGGATTTACAGAAAGTGTGCAATAATTGTTCAAACAAAATCAGGCAGGTGCATAAATTTGGGCACCGTTGTCATTTTATTGATTCCAAAACTTTTAGAACTAATTATTGGAACTCAAATTGGCTTGGTAAGCTCAGTGACCCCTGACCTACATACACAGGTGAATCCTATAATGAGAAAGAGTATTTAAGGGGGTCAATTGTAAGTTTCCCTCCTCCTCTAATTTTCTCTGAAGAGTAGCAACATGGGGGTAACAAAACAACTCTCAAATGACCTGAAGACAAAGATTGTTCACCATCATGGTTGAGGGGAAGGATACAGAAAGCTGTCCCAGAGATTTAAGCTGTCTGTTTCCACAGTTAGGAACATATTGAGGAAATGGAAGACCACAGGCTCAGTTCATTAAGGCTCGAAGTGGCAGACCAAGAAAGATTTCGGACAGACAGAAGCGACGAATGGTGAGAACAGTCAGTGTCAACCCACAGACAAGCACCAAAGACCTACATCATCATCTTGCAGCAGATGGAGTCACTGTGCATCGTTCAACCATTCGCGCACTTTACACAAGGAGATGCTGTATACAAGAGTGATGCAGAGGAAGCCTTTTCTCCGCCCACAGCACAAACAGAGCCGCTTGAGGTATGATCAAGCACATTTGGACAAGCCAGCTTCATTTTGGAATAAGGTGCTGTGGACTGATGAAACTAAAATTGAGTTATTTGGGCATAACAAGGGGCGTTATGCATGGAGGAAAAAGAACACAGCATTCCAAGAAAAACACCTGCTACCTACAGTAAAATGTGTTGGTTCCATCATGCTGTGGGGTTGTGTGGCCAGTGCAGGGACTGGGTATCTTGTCAAAGTTGAGGGACTCATGGATTCCACTCAGTATCAGCAGATTCTGGAGACCAATGTCCAGGAATCAGTGACAAAGCTGAAGCTGCGCCGGGGCTGGATCTTTCAACAAGACAACGACCCCGAAACACTGCTCAAAATCCACTAAGGCATTCATGCAGAGGAACAACGTTCTGGAATGGCCATCTCAGTCCCCAGACCTGAATATAATTGAAAATCTGTGGTGTGAGTTAAAGGGAGCTGTCCATGCTCGGAAGCCATCAAACCTGAATGAACTAGAGATGTTTTGTAAAAAGGAATGGTCCAAAATACCTTCAACCACAATCCAGGCTCTCATTGGAACCTACAGGAAGCGTTTAGAGGCTGTAATTTCTGCAAAAGGCGGATCTACTAAATATTGATTTCATTTCTTTTTTGTGGTGCCCAAATTTATGCACCTGCCTGATTTTGTTTGAACAATTATTGCACACTTTCTGTAAATCCAATAAACTTTATTTCACTTCTCAAATATCACTGTGTGTGTCTCCTATATGATATATTTAACTGATATTTATCATCATAACAACCAACGATTTATACAGGAAAATAACGACTATCAACAAGGTTGCCCAAACTTTTGCATCCCACTGTATATCACTGTATCTGAGTGTGAAGTCACAGATCTACAGTAGCTGATCAGAAAGAGAATTATCAGTATACAGCATCAAGCTGCCTCAACCATGCTGTCTATTTGAACTGCTCCCATACAGCAAACGCTTCAGAGACTTTCTAGTACGGACCTCGCAGTTCAGAAAAAGTTTAATCCCAAGAACAATAAATGCAATCAGTCCGTCCATCAAGTGCTCCTTGTAGAACTGCTTGTACTTATAAGTACAGTTACCTCACTGTAAACTTACGATAGTTATATCACTTTAGCACGAATTTACATATGACGATATCATCTATACTAATAAAAGGCAAAGCCCTCACTCACTCACTCATCACTAATTCTCCAACTTCCCGTGTGGGTGGAAGGCTGAAATTTGGCAGGTTCATTCCTTACAGCTTCCTTACAAAAGTTGGGCAGGTTTTATATCGAAATTCTACGCGTAATGGTCATAACTGGAAGCAGTTTTTCTCCATTTACTGTAATGGAGATGAGCTTCAACGCCTTGGGGGCGGAGTTTCGTGTGACATCATCACGCCTCCCACGTAATCACGCAGTACATAGAAAACCAGGAAGACCTCAAAAAGCGCTGAAGAAAACATGCATTATATAATTGAGAAGGCAGCGAAACAATAAGAAGCGAGCGAGTGACATATACAACCATATTCATGAGTTCTGCTACTTCGGAAACAAAGTACGATGTAAACCTACACTTTAAATTAAGTTCATAGACAGGCTGCGCTGGCGTTTGTAATTTAGTGCCTGCCCATATAAGGCCGTCCGTCAGCGGCAATCAAATAGCAAACTGCCACGGGTAAATATTCACGGGTGAAGGACTGTGCTTATGGAGAGGAAGATGAGATGGTCAGGGTGGTGTTTGACACAAACTCAGCGAAACTGCGAGAGAAAGTTTTAAGTGCCAGGACTAAGGTAACATTAAATACAGCCATGGACATAGCACGAGATGGCACAGCTGGGAACCTTCGATGCATGTACACCGAGTGGCTCACGTGAACTGACGCAGTGCACAGATAAAAGGCAACAGTTCCAAAGAGCTGAACAAAACCGAATTACACAATTGAAAAGGCAGCAAAAATATGAAGCGTCTCATACATACAAGCATATTCATAAATCCAACTACTGCGGAAACAAAGCACACGTTGGAAAAAGTCAATGTCCCGCTAAAGGAAGACAGTGTAAAAAAAACCCGTGCATGCAGTGTGTCAGGTCTCAGATAAAGAAGAAGACGAGCTGTTTATTGATGCAGTAAGAAACGAATCGATGAATGAAACCTGTTATCTTTACAGCGATTGACAAACACGGAATGTAACTTGAACACAACACATCCTACAAATACGAACCTGATTGAAAGAAATAATGATAATCAAATCCTTGATGACAGCAACACTCAGTAACACTCACAAAACAAATACTGTATATTGACAGTCATGTTACGTTATTTTTAAAATGTTCCCTTTTCTTTTCTAGCTTTTTAACACACTACTTCTCGCTGCGATCGCGGGTATATATATATGTATATATATATATATATATATATATATATATATATATATATATATATATATATATATCCGATCTACATACTCGAATAATGGATACTTTATTAGCCATCAGTGATTGTTTTGGTAAAGCCATACTCAGTGTATTCATTAGATGAGCGGTAAAAAGTAAGGGCAAGGGAGGATGACTTATTGAGGCATGCAGGCTGTAGTGCTTGGCGTCAACTCTATCTGAATTGCGATCACATTTGAAAAAATATATCTTTTCAAGTTCTATTTAGTCCATATGTGTCAAACTCAAGGGCGCGGGCCACATCCGCCCGGCGTAATTATATCCGCCCGCGAGATCATTTTATATACTGTATTATTGTTATTAAAGCCGGGTATATGAAGCGCTGGTAACACAATAAACTACAGATCCCATAATGCAGCGCTTCAGCTGCCTTGCCAAACAGTTACGCGTTAATCAAGTCTACCTTAAGATGCTGCAAGTTATTGCGAAGCTAGCTCACACGATGCTGAAGAGAAAAGTTGATTCTGAAAATAGAGCCTTTAAAACCGATGGGAGGCTGAGTATATGTTTACTGAACCCGTGTGTCTCATTTGTGGAGCTAATGTGGCTGTAATTACAGAATTTAATCTAAGACGGCACTATAAAACAAAACATCAGGGTAACCTGAAAGACCTGAATGCAATGCAGAAGATACAGAAAGCAGAAGAATTAAATAAGAATCTGACACTTCAGCGGACGTTTTACCGTGCACAATCACAAAGTGATTTCAATTGAGGCTGCTTTTATGGGAGACACAACCACTTGCCCCACTTTCCCTATTACCAAGTAATGTTAAACCAAGTCGTCACTACGGTGTTCCCAAATCGCACTTTGCTGATAAACTGAGCGCACTGAGTTTGCACGGCGCTTTGGTGACTTTGAAGAACAAAAAGTCCGTCTACATGCGGCTCGAACCTTGTGCATGTTTGGTAGCACATATCTGTGTGAGAAGCTCTTCTCAGTGATAAAGACTAACAAAACAGCACACAGGAGTCGCCTCACTGATGAGCACCTGCAATCCATCCTGAGAATCTCCACAACACAGAACCTCACACCAAACAGAAACGAACCTGTTGCCAAAAAGATGCCAGGCGTCCAGCTCTAAAATGACATATGAGCAAAGACAACTGAATGATTTGATTTGTTATTGCTGAAAGGAACACATTTTATTTATATTTCTAGGTTTTGTTATGCAGCATGTTCATATTTGAATTTGTATAATTTTGACAGGATATATTTTTATGGAGAGCAAAATCTTTTGGGATATTTAAAATCTAAGTTTATTTTTATAAAATATAAAATTACATAAGAGTAAAGAAATTTGAATGTTTGTTCTTTTAATGTTTACTTTATTTCTAACTTGTATAATTTAGACAGGATATATTTTTATGGAGAGCAAAATATTATAAGTTGTTTAAGGTTTGAGTTGATTTATTCAGGAATAATATTCCTGTCTGTTTTACCATTCCTACCAAAGATATTTCTGTCGACTAAATAAAAATTCCTTCTATTTAAAATTTAAATAGAACTTGAACAAATCGATAGTTCATAATATCCACGAGACTTGCGTAAGAGTGGGTGTCATCCGTTTTAACAAACAGCATATTGCACTGATCTGAAATAGCTGTGTGTGTATATATGTAGATATGTATGTATATGTATATATATGTTTATATATGTGTGTGTGTATGTATGTATATATATATATATATATATATATATATATATATATATATATATATATATATATATATATATATATATATATATATATATATATATATATATGTTTGTGTGTGTGTAAATATATATATATATATATATATATATATATATATGACAACAACACTCATCACTCACAACAGTGACAAAACAATAACATTGACAATCATGTTACGTTATTTTCAAAATGTTTCCCTTTCTTTTTCATTGCTTCTTTAACACAGTACTTCTCCGCTGCGAAGAGCGGGTATTTTTCTAGTTTTAATATAAAATGGAGCAAAATAGGTTTATTACATTATACAGATAAAATGTTAACATCATTTAAATAATCTATATTGTTAATTAAACATGTGAGGACACAGTGTTGCAGTGCTAGCAAGGAGCTGGCGCCCCATTCAGGTATTGTTCCAGCCTTGCAGTGTATTCTTGCTGGGGCTGACGCGACACTGGATGGATATATGGATAGAATAATTAAACATGTACAACGAAAATATTTCAATGTTCTTTACCAGTTTTGAAGAATCGGCATTCTAAGCTTACAGATGGCTTAACATCTATTGCAGAGCTGACTGCGTGGCAATTGGGTACTTGGAGAAAGAAAAGTACAGGAATTGGTGGTTAGTATGTTTGAAAGAGACAGTAATGCTGCAATAAATTATTTCATTGAAGGTTGCACACGGCGCAGCAAGCATCTTACGTGAGGCAAGAACAATCCCTGGCCAAGGCTCCAGTTCATCATAATCACTGCGCCACCGTGTTTCCATGTTTAACACATGCCTTAATTCCCATCATCATGAAAATGATATCAAGTATACATCTCAGTATTTAAATTATTCAGAGAGGTGTAAAATTACGAAGGTAATGGATTCTATGTCCTGTTGGAAGAAGAGAAAGCTGATTCACAGCGATTCACACATATGGAATACATACAATACAAAGCATTTAACGTGCTACTTTAGTTACGATGGTATTTGAGAAACTAGTAAATTAAACTATTTTAAGATGAAGTTTATTATCTTCTACTTTAATGAAAAAATAAACTGTGTGATTAAAGTGAAAATTTCAAGATTAAAGTTGACATGAGCTTTATTCACCCCACTGTGTCCGTATTTTATTTTTCCTTTTCTCTGTACTAAGCTTTTATATGACACTTTCATAAGACGGTGGGATACGACTAGCCTTTTCATGGCGACTGATATCCGACAACTTGTTTTTTATTTTGGCACTGTACTACTTTGTGAACTTGAGTTTGAGTTTCTCCGACATTATGTCACTCAATCAACTTCCTTTTTTTGTTTATACCACTGTTTAAACCAACAAATTGTAAGTTTTTCCTTGCTTCACCTTGGTATTCACTGAAATTCTTCTATTTTCCCCCGTGTTTTTGCCATTGCCTTTCACAGAACACAGAGCTTAAGGGCTATTTATATTGATTTGCATATTCAAAGAGGTGTAATTCTGGGAGGAGTTGGGAAGTGGCAGCAGGCGTGTGCACGTACGTTACTTTTCACGTTGATCGGGATTTATGTAGCGGAAGAATGTGGAAGTTGGCGTACACACATTTATGCATCGGGATTTTTTTTGTGCATACGCACATTTCCGCTTTGGTCCGTATGTCATGTTTTACTGTGAATTCTACGCATGCCGTTATGCACGAGGACCCTGGAGAGAGGAAACAGCCCTTTGTTACCCTGAAAAAGCCCTCAAATATACAGACACTGTTTGTTTTTATTAAATAAAGCATCTTTTATGCTACTATTTGATAGGCATCTTGGAGGTGCAAATAAACAAAATAGGTAGCTTGTAACAACAGAGAATGACCTAAACTAAGCAATTTGACTTGTACAAAACACAAAGGTGAAAAGGACCTTCGTCAGGCAAGTTGTAGTGGCCCAAGTTACCTCGAAGGCTTGCATATTATAATCTATACAGTTAGCCTCAAGCTTCCAGGTTAATAATGATGGTAAGAAGTTGATGGGGTGCCCTTTATACATTTGGATCTCTGTTCATTTCTTAGTTTCTTGTTCTCGGTCTAGCTCTTTCTGTATGGTTTTTATTCAGATCCTCAAATCAAGGCCCCTCTCGACATGATTTACCTTCTCTTCACTGTGTGCTCCACACAATCTGTCTTTGAGGAACTGCAAAAACCTATCTTCCATTCATAGCAGCAGGAGAGAAAAAAAAACACTTTTTTTTAAATTTACTTTTTCTTTTTTTCTCTCCTTGAATTGAATATTGAATTTAACATTTTTAAATGACATTAGCACTAATTTTTCTTAGAAATCGATTCTACAGGCTATATTAAGAATGTGCTTCCAACACATGTTGAAAGTTGTATCTAAACTTGTTTCCATCCACTCACAGGTCTGAGACTTCACCAGCATGCTGATTTGACTAAACAAGTAGCTGGAGTGGCATCTAGAACTACGTTGGCTTTCTAGATAATGGGGGCAGAAAACCACTAGACATACGTAAGTCCATATGCAAGATTTGCAAGCAAGTCAATACACAACATTGAGAGGAATCTTATTTCTAAATTCTAAAACATTAAAAGAAATCTAAGGGACGTTGTGTGTCTTTATTTATTATACAAGTGCTGGGCGGTATACCGGTTTATACCAAAACAAATTTTTTTTTATTTTTGTTATGATATGGATTTTTCTTATGCCGCAACACTGGTTTACATTGCCTAAACAACGTTCGGAACGTGGCGCAGCGGGAAACTGTTTAAGGGGGGCACCATTTTCACTGCTGCACCACTAAACACATGCAATGGCGTACATGCATTAGTGGAGGTACTGAACAGTGAAAATGGACAGAGAACATTCCGAAACTGAAGCTGTAGCAGGCGATAAAGTTGAACATGATGACATAGAAGAACTTTTGCCAAAAAAGGAGCCGTGTCTGTTGTCTGGAGATACTTTGGTTTGAAAATGTTGGATGTGGACCATTATTTTCAAACGTGTGAATACTGTTTCTATACTACTGGATAATACTGCAAGCCAAGTTGTACTTGTTTATTTTTTTTTTCCAATACTGTGTAATGTACCTAGGTACGGTGTAATAGTGTGATGACATGTTGAATTTATTCTCAACATTTCTACTTTATTCTCGACGCTTATGTCAAGATTAAAGTCGACATGTTGATTTTATTCTCATAATTTGTCATTAAAGTAGAACATCATAAACTAAACTTCATCTTAAAATGAATATTTACTAGATTTTCTCAAACACCGTCACAAGTTATGTAGCTTATTAAATGCTTTGTGTTGTGTTCCCCGACCCATGTTAATCGCTATGTGCTTCTTAAATGGATTTCCTCTTGCACTAAGAGGAGGCGCAGGCAGCGATCACCACACAGAATACATTAATTTCATGATATTCCTGCTCTCTGAACATTTAGAATGCCAAGATAATCATGTGGGGGCACAGTGGTGTGGAGATTGCACTCCTGCCTCGCAGCAAGGGGGTCCCAGGTGTTCCCTGGGTTTACTCGGCATGCTTCAGTTTCCTTTCAATGTCATGTAGGATGTGGGGTTTTGCTCTAATATACAGTATTGACCCTGCTAATGTATGTATTGCTTGTATTCACCCTGTGATATGCTGGCGCCCAATTCATGATTTGCTCCTGCCTCGCACACAATACTTGCTGGGATGGGTGCAACCCTAAATTGACGGCATAATTAAACATGTATAACGAAGATTTATTAAAGTTCTGAACATTCCATTGTCTAAGTTTATAACTAGTATAAGACGTTTATCGTGTGGTGAAGTTTAGTTTACGACATTCTACTTTAATGACAAAATAAACCATGAGAATAAAGTGGAAATGTCGACTTTAATCTCGACATAAATGGCGAGAATAAAGTCAACATGTCAACTTTCTTCAACAGTTTTTTTTTCTTCACTGTCTGTATTTTTTTTTTTTAATTCACTGTGGCCCTAATACGCTTCCGTAGGACTATACCACAAATAAATCCAAGTTGCAGTTTTATTTTTTATGTATATACCTTAGCTTGAAGCAAGGTCCATATTAATGCAGTTTGCCTTAATGATGGTTTAGCTGGTGAAGATTTTATCACCAAGTTGCACTTGCTTTATTTTGATTTGGTGAATACTGTGTAATGCACCTGGGCTTGAAGTCTTGAATAGTAGTATTACTGGAAGTTGCGCTATTATTTATTTTATTGTTATTATTTATTAGTTTAAATATTATGCAGTTTTACTGATGGTTAAGTTGTTTAAAAAGCCACTTTAACGTGTCAGTGGACAGAGGTTGTTAACATTAACAAAGTGTAGCTGGTTTACAAAAAATACTATTTATTCCTTTTCCAAGACATGTTCAGTGTAATACAACTTTTGACAAGCACCTCTGGATATTTGACTTGCGTCTAAATGCCTCTATGGATGGTTGAAAATATGTTGTCAAATTTTTGTTTAAGTTGTTTGCAAAATTCAATAAAAAAGGCTCTATATTTTGACTGCATCTGTCATGCAATGTGATTCCACCCCCTTGAAAACTATCACTTTATTTGGCCATGCAAACCTGTATTAATATTTGTGTGCTTATTAAATGTTTTTCTGTACAATGTACAGTTCTCATGACAGTGGAATAGGTTATTCTTAGCCAGTCTACTGCAGTGGAAAATGTGGTTAACATCCACTCATACATGGGAATAAAATACCTTTGAATACTGTGAAACTGGTATAATTTTGAAAAATACCTTGATGTATAATTTGTCATACCGCCCAGCACTCATATATTATATATATTTTATTGTCATACACATGCGAATAGGGGGATGTTGTGTAGACCAACTAAAGGTAATTTCACTCCAGGCCAGGGGAGGGCAGGGTGCATTAAACCTTCTCCAGCTTTTTCTACAGACCAGTCGCGGCAAAACCTGAACCAAGAACGTCACTTCCTGTTCCGGCGCCCAGAACAACGTCACTTCCGGTCCGGGCGCCCAGAAGAATGTCACTTCTGGTCCTGGCGCCCAGAAGAATGTCACTTCCAGTTCCGACACCCAGGCTCATGTCAGAGAAACATCACTTCTGGTCACCCTACATCACTTCCTGTCTGACCACTTAAAACAGCCATCTTTTCCAACCTTCATCAGTTCTGTCTTGGACTCTGTACGATCAACTACTCTGTTGAATGAAAAACAAAACCTTTGCAGCTAGGAATATTATATGGGTGGTTACCCCAAACCTTTTTACGTGTGTCAAATCTCTTTTTTTACTATATTATAAAGTATTGACAGCGCATCACCTTTTCCACATTTTGTTGTTACAGCCTTATTACAAAATGGATTAAATTCATTTTTTTCCCTCAGAATTCTACACACAACACCCCACGACAACGTGAAAAAAGTTTACTTGAGGTTTTTGCAAATTTATTAAAAGTAAAAAAAAAACTGCGAAATCACATGTACATAAGTATTCACAGCCTTTGCTCAATACTTTGTCAATGCACCTTTGGCAGCAATTACACCCTCAAGTCTTTTTGAATATGATGCCACAAGCTTGGCATATCTATCCTTGGCCAGTTTCGCCCATTCCTCTTTGCAGCACCTCTCAAGCTCCGTCAGGCTGGATGGGAAGCGTCGGTGTACACCCATTTTAAGATCTCTCCAGAAATGTTCAATCGGATTCAAGTCTGGGCTCTGGCTGGACCACTCAAGGACATTCACAGAGTTGTTCTGAAGCCAATCCTTTGATATCCTGGCTGTGTGCTTAGGGTCATTGTCCTGCTGAAAGATGAACTGTCGCCCCAGTCTGAGGTCAAGAGCGCTCTGGAGCAGGTTTTCATCCAGGGTGTCTCTGTACATTACTGCAGTCATCTTTCCCTTTATCCTGACTAGTCTCCCAGTTCCTGCCGCTGAAAAACATCCCCACAGCATAATGGTGCCACCACCATGCCTCACTGTAGGGATGGTAATGGGCTGGTGATGAGCGGTGCCTCGCTTCCGCCAAACATGACGCCTGGCATTCATACCAAAGAGTTCAATCTTTGTCTCATCAGACCAGCGAATTTTGTTTCTCATGGTCTGAGTCTCCTTCAGGTGCCTTTTGGCAAACTCCAGGCGGGCTGCCATGTACCTTTTACTAAGGAGTGGCTTCCATCTGGCCACTCTACCATACAGGCCTGATTGGTGGATTGCTGCACAGATGGTTGTCCTTCTGAAAGGTTCTCCTCTCTCCACAAAGGACCTCTGGAGCTCTGACAGAGTGACCATTGGGTTCTTGGTCACCTCCCTGACTAAGGCCCTTCTCCCCCGATTGCTCAGTTTAGATGGCCGGCCAGCTCTAGGAAGAGTCCTGGTGGTTTTGAACTTCTTCCATTTACGGATGATGGAGGCCACTGTGCTCATTGAGACCTTCAAAGCAGCAGAAATTTTTTTGTAACCTTCCCCAGATTTGTGCCTCGAGACAATCCTGTCTCGGAGGTCTACAGACAATTCCTTTGACTTCACGCTTGGTTTGTGCTCGGACATGAACTGTCCACTGTGGGACTTATATAGACAGGTGTGTGCCTTTCCAAATCATGTGCAATCAACTGAATTTACCACAGGTGGACTCCAATTAAGCTGCAGAAACATCTCAAGGATGATCAGGGGAAACAGGATGCACCTGACCTCAATTTTGAGCTTCATGGCAAAGGCTGTGAATACTTATGTACATGAGATTTTTGCAAATTTATTAAATATAAAAATATTGAAAAAGCACAAGTTAACTTTCTTCACGTTGTCATTATGGGGTGCTCTGTGTAGAATAAGGAGGAAAAAAATGAATTTAATCCATTTTGGAATAAGGCTGTAAAATAGCAAAATGTGGAAAAAGTGATGTGCTGTGAATACTTTCTGGATGCACTGTGCGTGTGTGTGTGTGTGTGTGTGTATATAGAACAGTTAAATGTTTAATGCATCAGGACAGGGTTTTGCAATTTTTACCTGCAGGTCACTTTTACTCTGCTGTTCGTTCAGAGGTAACTCTGGTAACTGGTCTTCTGTTGCTCCGTTGATTTTTACCATGAATTCTGCTGCTGTGGTGCAATACATTTTTTTTCAACATGCAATTTTAATATTACATATATTTCATTACAATGAATATACTGTATAATGTTTTTCAGTGCACACTCGTATAAACAATGGTGTCACTCCTCAGTGTGCTCATACTTTCGGCCGTGCTTTAGAGTGTGTATTTAGTACATCACAGCTCATTTGCATGCCCAACAAAAGCACACAGCAGCCTCACAGAATAATATGCTGACATTCTAGTCTCTCTTGCAAAAAATTTACAGTTACAAAAGATATCAATTCACTCTGTGTTGTGGAAGATCCAAGTTTACACAAGTGACAATTTTCGTAATGAGAAACAATTAATGCGATTTCCCTCCATTCATCAAAATATCCTCCACATCTTCTGGGGGGAAAAAACCCAGCACAGTTGGAGCTCAATTTTTAGATTGTGCATGTGAACACACAGCTGTCAAAATAAAGGCTGCACAGGATTCCAAAAAGAAACTATAAATGTAAAAGTGTGCAAAAAATATCCAAGTGTTTAGCTGTCCAAGT
This sequence comes from Polypterus senegalus, assembly GCF_016835505.1. NCBI lineage: Eukaryota > Metazoa > Chordata > Cladistia > Polypteriformes > Polypteridae > Polypterus > Polypterus senegalus. The sequence continues at coordinate 67,803,896 of NC_053159.1, read as the reverse complement.
GAATACTGTTGATTCATCTACAATAATATTAATGCAAGGTCAAACAACCTAAACACTGACTAGAAAAGTTAGCCCCTCAAAGCACTTTCACAAACAAGAACAGCTATGAAGCCACTGAGAGTAAAATGGTCACTCTAGTGGAGCTACTGAGCAAAGCAGCTTAGACTGGAGTAAAGACACACCAGTCAATCGTATCTAGAACATAAGAAGGCGGCATAAAAGAAGCCAGTACTGAAAGGAGCCACGTAAAGGCATAGAATGACCCACCTTTGTTGTGAGAAAAATGTTTGTAGTCAAATGACACCATGACAGAGCATTCTGCCCAAAGTTCAAAGAGATATGTGGCTCACATGAAACAGCTGCCACACCTACAGTTAAGTATGATATTGGTAGGATTATGCTATGGGCCAGCATTTCATCACCACCTTGATAAAACAGAAAGAACAGCCAGTGAAAACACAAGCAAATGCAAGTAATGATAGAGTGACTCATGTCCAACAAACTGAATATCCAACAACACTTCCAATATCAGTGAAAAATTATGACATTCCCTGATACCTACAATGCACAAGTGTCCTTTGACTACCTTGTGCCAACTGGAGGATAAAGCCAAAATTACTGCCAAGCAGTGTGCAAAATTCATGCATGCTTATTTTGAAAAGATTTAAAACTACTGATTGATAAGTTGGCTGTACAAAACACTAATGTGTGAGGAATGCTTACACAAAATGTACATTTCCTTTTTTCCCATCTAATACTTTTCATAGCATAAAAACACTAAAATACATTTTAATGCTTTGAAACAAAATCATCACAGAACACAAACTTTTTGTGTAGGAAGGTATTCACTTAACTTAGGGAACAGCTGAAGTATTTCATCCCTTACCCAAGACCCTATGTTTAAGAACTATACAGTAATCCCTCCTCGATTGTGGGGGTTGCGTTCCAGAACCCCCCACGATTGGTGAAAATCCGTGAAGTAGAAACCATATGTTTGTATGGTTATTTTTATATATTTTAAGCCCTTAGAAACTCTCCCACACTGTTTATAAATATTCTCCGCACAGTTATACAGTAAACCCTCGTTCATCGCGGTTAATCCACTCCAGACAGATAAAGAATCCTACTTCGTGGAAATTCATTTATTTATAAATCTAATATTTTCGCAGTTAGAGCACAGAAAACCTGTTTACGACCTTCTAAATACGTTTAACATTATTAGATATTAGAGCCCTCTAGACATGAAACAACACCCTTTAGTCAAATGTTTAAACTGTGCTCCATGACAATACAGAGATGACAGTTCTTTCTCACAATTAAAAGAATGCAAGCATATCTTCTTCTTCAAAGGAGTGCGCACATCAGGAGCAGAGAATGTCAGCGAGAGAGAGAAAAGCAAGCAATCAATCAAAAATCAATAGGGCTGTTGGGCTTTTAAGTATGGGAAGCACCGTGATAAAGTGGCCGCAATGAAGGGATCAATGTGAAGGTAGTTTTTCAGCATTTTTTAGAGGAGCATTCATATCTTCTAAGCAAACAGCCACTGTGCAAACAGCCCCTCTGCTCACACCCCCTCGTCAGGAGCAGAGAATGTCAGAGAGAGTGAGAGAGACAGAGAAAAACAATCAAAAATCAATACAGGCTGTTAGAGCTTTGAAGTGTGCGAAGCACCGCGCAAGAAGCATATCGTATATCATTGAGGAGTTTTATTTAATACATAATACGTGCTCCGATTGGGTAGCTTCTCAGGCATCCACCAATAGCGTCCCTTGTATGAAATCAACAGGGCAAACAAACTGAGGAAGCATGTACCATAAATTAAAAGACCCATTGTCCGCAAAAATCCGTGAACCAGCGAAAAATCCGTGATATATATTTAGATATGCTTACATTTAAAATCCACGATGGAGTGAAGCCGCGAAAGTCGAAGCGTGACATAGCGAGGGATCACTGTAGTTCACTATAGTCAATATTCTTAAATCTGCAAATAACACCTTCCTTATAAGCATATTCACAGATATAGTGTGTACAGATAAAAGGATGAAAGTCTGCCAAACTTGTGCACCATAAACATTTTACAGCTTCACACTGTTAAAATATAAAGTAGAATTGACAGACCTTGCTTTATAAAAAAAGACAAGGAGTTGTTCAAATTAATGAATATTACAATGACCAAGACTCAATAGGGAAGATGATCTCGGTCACAAACACAAACCAAAAATAAATAAATAAATACACTGAATACTGAGCAGCTCATTCCCATACTGCTCTACAGAGCCATCATTGAAAATGTAATGTCCTCAAATTTTGCTTTCTTTGGCTGTTACTACAAACTGACAGATCATGTGTTATGAAGGAGGAGGAGAAAATTTACACACAATTGCTGCTCACCTGCGGTAAAGAATCATACTGATAAGATTATTGCCATCATCCAATAATACACACAACTGCATCTGGTTAGCACCAGAACAAATTTAGCAGAAGCACTAAATGTACAATTACAACAGAAATAAAGCCCATAGTATGTTCAGACTGCAACAAATATGCCGTAGTGTGCACATTGTCCCAGGTATGATGTTAAACTGCAAACTTGAGTGGTTTGGCACTCCAGCCACCCTAAAAACGTCACAGCTCTAAAAATGGCAGATAGGACTCCTTCCTTTGTGCTTGCCACGGGAAAGCTGCTCACATTATAAAGGGGATGGGGGAAGCTCTCAGGAGTTCCCCAGAAGTGTCAAAACTACTAGAGAGAAAATTAGGTCAGGCTTGTTGGGGTTCGAAACTGTTGTGGTGCAGAGGCGTTGCCTGCTGCACAGCATTATTCGAGTTCCAATTTGAGGCAGCCCATCTGGGTAGGTGTGTGGAACGTCTTGGCTCTCCTCTGCTGTTGCAGGAGCTTTGTAAACTCTGCATTTCAGTGGCAGCACTCAACTAAGGTGCACAGACCCGAGACTAGCCTGATCTCTGTAAATGGGTACACCTTTTACTGGTCTGGCCGCTCTGATGGCTGTCATACTTAGGGAGTAGCTACTGCTGTAGTGGATCAACTCCTTCTGATAGTGTCTGACATCACTCTTTTCACTGAGCGTATTATGAGACTCAGATTAAGGAACTTTCTGGGTGCCTTGTCTGTTGTCTCAGTGTATGCTACAACTGCAATGAGTGATGTCTTGGTGAAGGAGACATTCTATTCGCACCTTTACTCTGTGGTTGATGGGTGTCTGTGAGACAACTCTCCTCATATGCGACTTCAATGCAACCACCGGCATGGGCAGGGCTGGATACCGTGGTGAAAATGTCTCCATGTTTCTTGGCCTTGCAAAAGGTCAGGGGATAAGGGGCACCCTGGGCCGAATTGTTGGACTTCGTACTCCAATGCTGGTCGTGAGGCCAAGGAGATCAATCACATCCTCGTTTGCAGGCACTGGAGGCTCCTACAGAACTGCCCAGTTTGTGAATTCTTACCACAGACTTGTTGTTGCTACTCTGAAAATCCAATCTTGGGTCCAGTAGGCTTCTAAGACAATGATGCTGGACCTGGCCAGACTGCAAGATCAGGCTGTTTCTAATGAGTATGCACGCAGTTTGTGCGAGGAACTTGCCGAGTTGGGTGTGACTGCCAATCCTAATGTGATGTGGGAGACCTTCCGTGACAAGACCTTGAAGGTTGCCGAGAGTTGTGTTGGTGTTGACTCCTTCTGGGAACACATGTTCTTAGGCTGTGCTTTAGTGTCAATGTAGCAGGACTTCAGCTTTGTTACAGTTTAAGTTTAAAGGGTTATGTTCCATCAAGGTTTTAAATTTTACCGAGGCAAGCTATGTGCTGAGAAAACTCTGAGGAACTTGCACTTTCAGCACTGAAATAGATTTTGACTATATTCCGCAAAAATTGATAACCCAGTCCAAAACTATGAATAACCTAGCCAAGGAGAAGAATGTAGATACAGAACAGTAGACAGCACAGGACAGAGCATCAAGGAACTCCTCGTGTGACTGGCATGGAAGTGGACCGGCTGTAGTCAAGACTAAAACTCCTGCCCATCAGTCAGATATGATTTCAAATACTAGATACCCAGAATGTTCTCTTTTCTGGACAGCAGAATATCACACTTGAGAGTATCAAATGCTGTACTAAGATCTAACAATTAATACACTGGTTTGTCCATAGTCTAGTGCCACAAGCAAATCATTAGTTATTCAAAACAGAGCAGTTTAACAGGTTTGTTGTGCTCTGAAGCCAGACGAAAAGGGCTCCATTGGTTTATTACAAGCTAAGTAACTACTGACTTGGGAATTTTAGACAAAAGCAGTAAGTGAAAGACAGGCTGAATATTGTTCAGATTGTCAACATGTACCGCTAACCCCGGGCAAACAACTAAACACCAAGTTAAGGCACGATTAGAAAACTGCTAGTATAAAGCAGTTCGATATCTAAAATCTAAATCGGGCAAGGTGACCAATGCTTGTCCTTTTATTGACCCCCACCACCAGTCCCAGCTTAGCATTAACAACAAGCCATATCACCAAATAAAGAAGAAGCAAAAGAACAAATATATTATTTTACATCTATAAAGAAAAACCAAACAAATACATAGCAATCAACCCCCGCTCCTGGTTTAAACACGCAATGTTCATAAATAAGAAAAACCAGAATGTCCAAATGGGTTTACTGTCCTTATTGTTCAGGGCAAAGAGAAACCCTACTGGAATACGCCAGCTGTCGAGCCAATAACAACAAAGTTTAATCCTACCGGTCCAAGATATTCGTCAGCGAAATCAAAGAAAAAGAGTGTCTTCAGAGACGCGTCTCCCTTGCGTCGCCAAGTCTTCAAAAAAAAAACCACTTGTTCCAGTAGATACTTTTCTTGGCGCTCCCTTGTCACTTCTCTATGCTCCACCACAAGAGGTCTCCCCCTTTCTCCCCTTCTTTTCCGGTTTTTAAGCTTTCAACACCAACCACCCTGACCGAGTTATGACCACCCCCTTAAAGGTATATTTACAGCAATGCACCCAAAGAGGCAGCAACCGCCCACAGAATAATAGCACATGTGGCATCCGCTACAAACATCAAGACCAGACTATAAATGTCAGGGTTGCAGAAGTGATTTTCAAAATAGTGGACACTGAGCCAATGTCAAGGGATGTAGTATTATCATAACAGCCGGGATTATGACGAAGACAGAATTTAATAAGCGCGGTGGAGAAGAATTCCAGTACACAAGTAGTAGACCTCATCTTACAGTACAGTTTATTAATAGATGTTGATGAAACTGCTGAAAATTGGAAAAAGCAGCTGGATGGAGAGGGAAGAGAACGAAAATAAAAAGGACAAACTTGTATTAATTGAAATATTTAGGTTTTTAATTTTATCATGGAAAAAGTAGAGGAATTTTTACAGTCTTCAGTGGAAGAAGTGATAGGGTCAAAGGGCAGGGTCAAGTAGTTTATTAGCCACATAGATCAAAACCCTTAAGAGTATCATGACCACTGTCTATCATTCTGTCACAGTAAGCATTATTGGCTACAGTTAGTGCTGCTCTGTAAGCCTTTTTGATGGTTGGAGAAAGCTTAGGCATACATAGTGATGGCCAGTCGTATGTGTCACACTCTCTTAAGGCATCAACCAGTTGCTTTCATAAAGCATAGTGCTGAATTATACAATGTACCTGAACACTTAAAACTTTTTTGTGTTTTAAGTCAGATATTTTATCTAGTGCTGACTGGAGGGTGGAGTTATAGTAATCAATAAAACTAATGTGGATGGAAAGGGCAAGACAGAAAAAAAATGAAAAATGGGTCCAGCAAGGGACAGGTATACAGGTGCTGGTCATTAATTTAAAAATGACAAAGTTGATTTATTTCAGTAATTCCATTCAAAAAGTGAAACGTGTTTATTAGATTCATTCATTACACACAGACTGATGTAGTTCAAATGTTTATTTCTTTGAATTTTGATGATTATAACTGACAACTAATGAAAGACCCAAATTCAGTATCTCGGAAAATTAGAATATTGTGAAAAGGTTCATTATTAAAGACACCTAGTGCCACACTCTAAATCAGCTAATTGACTCAAAACACCTGCAAAAGCCTTTAAATGGTCTCTCAGTCTAGTTCTGTAGGTTACACAATCATAGGGAAGACTGCGGACTTGCCAGTTGTCCAAAAAACGACCACTGACACCTTGCACAAGTAGGGCAAGACACAAAAGGTCATTGCTAAAGAGGCTGGCTGTTCACAGAGCTCTGTGTCCAAGCACATTAATAGAGAGGCAAAGGGAAGGACAAGATGTGGTAGAAAAAAAGTGTACAAGCAATAGGGATAACACCACCCTGGAGAGGATTGTGAAACAAAACCCATTCAAAACTGTGGGGGAGATTCACAAAGAATGGACTGCAGGTGGAGTCAGTGCTTCAAGAACCACCACGCACAGACGTATGCAAGAAATGGGTTTCAGCTGTAGCATTCCTTGTGTCAAGCCACTCTTGAACAAGAGACAGCGTCAGAAGCGTCTCGCCTGGGCTAAAGACAAAAAGGACTGGACTGCTGCCGAGTGGTCCAAAGTTATGTTCTCTGATGAAAGTAAATTTTGCATTTCCTTTGGAAATCAAGGTCCCAGAGTCTGGAGGAAGAGGAGAGGCACAGAATCCACGTTGCTTGATGTACAGTGTAAAGTTTCCACAGTCAGTGATGATTTGGGGTGCCATGTGATCTGCTGGTGTTGGTCCACTGTGTTTTTTTTGTTTTTTGTTTATTAATTTTATTGCAATCCATACAAAGCAATCAAGTTTTTACAAAAAGAAGAATTGAGTTAAAAACAGATCGATCCCCACCCCTGAGAGAGATAGCAAGCCAAACAGTGTAAAATTTAAGGCTTGTAAACATACCTAAATTAATAAGTTCTCTGTGCTTCATGAACTTATTTTAAAATATTACTGATTAGATCCTGCCATGTTTTGAAAAAGTCTGTAATGGATCCTCTAACTGAGTATTTGATTTTTCCAATTTCAAATAATACAACACATCGGTTTCCCACTGACTTAAAAGAGGAGAGTTTGGGTTCTTCCAGTTTATCAGAATCAGTCTGCGTGCCAAAAGTGTAGTGGATGCAATCACAATTTGTTTGTCTTTCTCCACTTTAAGCCCCTCTGGAAGAACCCCAAACACAGCGGTTAATGGGTTAGGAGGGATTGTGAGTCCAAGGCTGTCTGAAGGTAATTAAAATTTTTGTCCAGAATAATGTTAATTTGGTGCAGGCCCAGAACATGTGACCCAGTGAGGCTGGGATTTGGTTGCAACGTTCGCAGGTTGGATCATGCCCTGGAAACATTTTGGAGAGTTTTAGTCGAGACAGATGTGCTCGATATATAATTTTGAGTTGTATAATTGTATGCTTTGTGCATATGGAGCTCAAGTGAATTCTCTGCATTGCTACTTTCCACTCCTTTTCTGATATGTTAATTGAGGGATCTTTTTCCCCAGTGTCCTCTTGGATCTTTGAAAGGGAGGGATTGTAAAAAAAAAAAGTCCTTGAGATTGAGCAATATTTTTTCCAGCATGGATGAGGGTGCAAGATGAGGAAAATCTGGAAGGTTCTGTTTAACAAAGTTCCTGATTTGAAGATAGTGAAAGAAATGTGTAGCTGGAATGTTAAATTTGGAATGTAATTGTTCAAAGGATGCAAAGACGTTGACTATATAAAGATCTCTAAGCAAGTTAATTCCAAATTTTTCCAGATATTAAAAACTGCATATGTTTGTGAAGGTTGAAAGAGGTGGTTCTTTGTAGAGGTGCCACAGCTAGAAGCTTCTCCGTCTTAAAATGCTTTCTACATTGGTTCCAGATTCTAAGTGAGTGGAGCACAATTGGGTTATTAGTATATTGCCATAGCGTGTGTTTATTGGAGCACAGAGCAAGGAATACAAAGAAGTACTGCAGGATTTTACTTCTATTGCGGTCCATGCCTGTGTATGTTCTTCTATTTGTGTCCAGGTTCTTATTGCCTGTATATTTGCTGCCCAGTAATAAAACTGGAAGTTAGGTAGAGCCATGCCGCCTTCTGCCTTTTGTCTTTGTAGGGTCGCTCTTTTGATGCGTGGATGTTTTGAATTCCAAATAAATGAGGTTATTGTTGAATCTAATTGCTTAAAAATGATTTATTAATGTATATTGGATGTTTTGAAATAAAAAGGAGCTTAGGAAGAATATTCATCTTAACAGTGTTAATTCTTCCAGCTAGTGTGAGATGAAGGGTTGACCATCTATGCAAGTCTTGTTTAATTTTTTCCATGCAGACGGTGAAATTTTGTTGATATAGAGCTTTATGTTTACTTGTGATGTTTACCTAGGTATTTAAACTGTTCTGCAATGATAAAAGGTAGGGTATCTAATCTAATATTATATGCTTGAGAATTCACTGGAAAGAGTACACTTTTATTCAGATTAATTCTGAGACCAGAGATCTTTTGAAATTCTGTGAGTGCTGCTAAGACTGCAGGCACAGAATTTTCTGGTCGATATATACAGTACCATATCATCTGCATATAATGAGATTTTCTGTTCCAGTCCTTCTCTGCTAATCCCCTTTATCTGATCAGTATTTCGACAATGTATTGCCAGTGGTTCAATGGCAATCGCAAACAGCAGTGGTGACAAGGGGCATCCTTGTCTAGTGCCACGTTCTAGTTTAAAGTAGTCTGAGCAAATGTTGTTGATGCAAACTGAAGCTTCTGGGTTAGTATACAGTAATTTAATCCATGCACAAATGTTGGGCCAAACCCAAACTTCTCTAATGTAGTGAAAAGGTATTTCCATTCAATCATGTCAATGCTTTTCTGCATCCAATGATAATAATATTTCTGGGGTGTTTGATTTAGTTGGTGAGTATATTACATTAAACAGGAGTCGAAGATTTGAAGATAAGTGTCGGCCCCTAATAAATCCAGTTTGGTCTTGTGATATTACTGAGGGGAGCACTTTCTCCATCCTTCTAGCTATGATTTTAGAGAGTATTTTAACGTCATTATTCAGAAGTGAAATTGGTCTGTATGATGCACATTGTAATAAGTCCTTATTTTGTTTTGGAAAAACAGTGATTAGTGCTTGGCGAAAGGTTTGAGGAAGAGTTTGGTTGTCTCTGGCTTCTGTAAATGTTGCTAATAGGAGGGGAGATAGCTGAGCGGAGAATTTCTTATAAAATTCTGAACAGTAGCCATCAGGGCCTGCTGCTTTCCTGCCTTGAAGTGACCTTTTCTTCTGCACTAAAAGTGTCTATTTGTGGTATCTGTAATGTATCCAGAAATGCATTAGATTGTGTATTGTCTTCTTTAAACTCAGTAGTATATAGGGATTTATAGTAGTCTTTGAAAGTGTGCATTATATTTTTGTGGCCGATGATTTCATCTCCGTTCGTGTTGGTGATTACTGAGATTGCGTTGCGCACTTCTTACTTGTGAATTTGTTGAGCTAAAAGCTTATTAGCTTTCTCTCCATGTTCATAGTAATTATGTCTAGATTTATAAATTAGTTGCTCAGTTTCTTTAGTTGTCAAGTGGTTTAGTTCTGAATGCAGAGCCTCGCTTGGTAGTCTGGCATGTTCTTCATCTATTCTAGTAATTTCGCTTTTTATCTCTGCTGCTTTCTTGGTTTCTAATTTATTTCTGTGGGAACGATACAAGATAATCTGTCCTCTTAAGAAGGCCTTAAGAGTTTCCCCAGAGTATTCGTGCAGAAATCTGAGGATCTATTTGTCTCTAGGAAGAAACTGATTTGTTTGGATATAAATTCTGTACAATTCTCGCGTTTAGACCTATTAGGTGAGAGAGTACTTTTTTTTCCTCTTTAATTCGTGATTCAGGCCTTTAACATTCCAGCTCACGAAGTTAACTGTCCCATCAGGAGACATTGATTCTGAGTTTTTGATGTCATTTTATAGTCTTAACTGGAAGTGAGACGGCTTCGGCCTTAATTTCCTATTTCCCCAACAGTTATTGCCATGCAGCCTATTATTACGTTGGTAGTTATAATTATAAAGATTAAAAGGATAGATTATGTATACAGTAATCCCTCCTCGATCGTTCCGGACCCCCCCGCGATAGGTGAAAATCCGCGAAGTAGAAACCATATGTTTGTATGGTTATTTTTATATATTTTAATCCCTTATAAACTGTCCCACACTGTTTATAAATATCCATAAACCCTTTGTATTCTCTTAGATATTAGGTAAGCTTCATTGAAATTATGTATGTAAACACACTGTTTATATACAGTAAAACCTAAATATTTTAAAGATATCGAGTGTCTCCGATATCACATATGTTAGAGCCATTACAATAGACAGGCCACCAGCAATAAATACGTACAATGCAAGAAAAATTGTATACCGTAAATGTGTGTACAGTGACTGTACTGTAAGTAGAAAATTAATTATAGTTACTCACCAACAATGACAGTTTTACTGCACAACAAAGGAGAGCGTTACAGCTCTTCTAAAAGGAGCCTCTTCAGGCAAATGTATATCACCGCCGTTGTTGTTCTTCCAGCAGACTTTAATCCAAATCCCTAAAGCAGATTCCATCCAGACTACTACCATATTACATCCACTCACAACTCATTTTGGACCCTGTTTAAAAGGACACTGCAGCCGTAGATCTTATATTCCTTTCCTACTTTTTAAATAAAAAGAATCATAGCCTCATTGAAGCAGTAGCAGATCATTTTGAAGCCATAATGAAGGGCTTGACTATGCACAAAGATAAACACAAAAGAGCACAACTCTTTACACAACGAAACACGTTGATGCTGAATGAGCGAGATGAGACTTCCTGGTTAACACCGCATTCAGCACACAGGAACTTAACTGCGTGCTCTGATTGGTTAGCTTCTCAGCCATCCACCAATAGCGGCCCTTGTATGAAATCAACTGGACAAACCAACCGAGGAAGCATGTACAGGAAGTAAAAAGACCCATTGTCCGCAGAACCCGCGAAGCAGCGAAAAATCTGCGTTATATATTTAGTTATGCTTACATATAAAATCCGCGATAGAGTGAAGCCGTGAAAGTCGAAGCGCGATATAGCGATGGATTACTGTAGATCTAGCCAGCTCTCTTCCCCCTTTAACCACTCACCCTCCCTTTTTGCCTCCCCACGTGAGGCTAGAGCCCACTTCACACAGTCCAATGACGATATCATTTTTAAGATGAAATGCAGCAAAATATATTTACTATACAGTGGAACCTCGGTTCATGACCATAATTCGTTCCAAACCTCTGGTCGTAGACCGATTTGGTCGTGAACCGAAGCAATTTCCCCCCATAGGATTGTATGTAAATACAATTAATCCGTTCCAGACCATACAAACTGTATGTAAATATAATTTTTTAAAATTTTTTTAAGCACAAATATGGTTAATCACACCATAGAATGCACAGTGTAATAGTAAACTAATGTAAAAACATTGAATAACACTGACACAAAACACCCAGGCTCCCTTGTTCAGCTGCAAGCGTAGGCTCGCTCGCTCGCCCTCTCTCTCTACAGCACGTAGGCTCGCTCGCCCTCTCTCTCTCCGTCACTCCATCACACAGGCTCGCTCGCCCTCTCTCTCTCTGTCACTCCATCACACAGGCTCGCTCGCCCTCTCCCTCTCTCTCTCTCCAGCACGCAGGCTAGCTCGCCCTCTCTCTCTCTCTCTCTAGCACACAGGCTAGCTCGCCCTCTCTCTCTCTCTCCAGCACGCAGGCTAGCTCGCCCTCTCTCTCTCTCTCCAGCACGCAGGCTAGCTCGCCTCTCTCTCTCTCTCTCTAGCACACAGGCTAGCTCGCCCTCTCTCTCTAGCACACAGGCTAACTCGCCCTCTCTCTCTAGCACACAGGCTAACTCACCCCCCCTCTCTCTCTCTCTCTCTCCAGCACGCAGGCTAGCTCGCCCTCTCTCTCTCTCTCACACGCAGGCTAGCTCGCTCTCTCTCTCTCTCCAGCACGCAGGCTAGCTCGCCTCTCTCTCTCTCTCAGCACGCAGGCTAGCTCGCCCTCTCTCTCTCTCTCTCTCTCTAGCACGCAGGCTAGCTCCCTCTCTCTCTCTCTCTCTCTCTCTACGCACGCAGGCTAGCTCGCCTCTCTCTCTCTCTCTCTCTCTCTCTCCAGCACGCAGGCTAGCTCGCCTCTCTCTCTCTCTCTCTCTCCAGCACGCAGGCTAGCTCGCCCCCTCTCTCTCTCTCTCTCTCCAGCACACAGGCAAACTTGCCCTCTCTCTCTCTCCAGCACGCAGGCTAACTCGCCCTCTCTCTCTCTCCAGCACGCAGGCTAACTCGCCCTCTCTCTCTCTCTCTCTCTCTCTCTCCAGCACGCAGGCTAGCTCGCCCTCTCTCTCTCTCTCTAACATTGCAGCAGTTAGCGCTATAGCCTTGCAAGCCGATCGCTGTATAAAACACTTTTTTTTTTTAAAATGAGTTTTAAGCACGGGGGGGAAAAAAAGGAACATTTGAACAAATCCGAATTTTATTTAAAAACCAACCACAAGCAACTAAGAAAGTAACATTACAGGAGTTCGCACAATAGCCTTGCAACCGATCGCTATATAAACGCTTTTTTTTAATGAACTTTTAAGCACAGGGGAAAAAAAAATGAACATTTTAAAAAACTAATTTAATAAACCACCAAGAAAACTAACATTGCAACAAATCTCGCTACTAACCACTCGCTGTAAACACTTTTTTAATGAGTCTTAAGCACAGGAAAAAATGAACATTTGAAAAAGTGAAAATTCTGCAACAATTCATGCTACGAACCGAAAAAAGAACATTTGAAAAATCCGTAATACAAAAGCCATAAACCACCAACTAACCTTGCATGAGTCGAGTTCTGGCATTAAGTGAGGAGGAACTGGGTGGAGAGGAGGAAGAGTTTGGCTCTGCAATGGAGGGATGTTTTCCTTCAGGTATTTTCTCTCGTGTGATTTCTTGGGTTTCTGGTGTTTTTAGCTGTTTAGATGGTGGGAGCGAAAGCCTCATGCAGCCATTCCAAAAATAAAGTCCTTGTGACCCAACCCTTCGTGTTTGCCCTCCACATTACTGGTAGTCTGGCTTTGTTTACATTGTGCTGCTTGAAAGCACGAGGGTTCTCAAATTGGTAAATGAGTAAACTGGTAAACAGTTTTTCCACCTCTTCCAGCACTTGAAGCCTCTGCCTGGTTAACGCTGTAACTCCTTTTACGAAATCAGCTGCTTTAATAGATTCTTTCTGCTTTAGAATAGTTGAAATCGTAGATTTTGACTTCTTGTACTCGGTGACAAGATCAGTAACACGAACGCCACGCTCATACTTTTCAATAATTTCTTCCTTTACTTTGATTTCAGTTTTCTGCAAAACTTTCTTCTCACCACTCTTCACTTGCTTAGAAGCCATGGTTAACTGCAAAAGCACACGAAATACTGTAGAGCACAAAAAGACCACAGATAAAGCACGCATGTCTGACTGAGAACAATGAAGCGGCGCAACACGTGATTAAATACAGTAATCGGTGCGTAATAACCGGAAGGGAAATGAAATAGAGTACAAAGAGTTCACAGTGAAAGCATGCACGCACGTGCAAGCACGCAGGTCTGACCGAGAACAATGCAACACGTGCGGAAATCATCAGCGTGCACAAATGGAAAGGGAAACGGGCTTGTTCGTATACCGAGTGTGTGGTTGTGAACCGAGGCAAAAGTTTGGCAAACTTTTTGGTCGTAAACCGAGTTGTACGTGTACCGAGAAGTTTGTGAACCGAGGTTCCACTGTACAGATAAAACTTTAACTACACGGTGCCTTAGTGCTAGTGAGTAATTAGAGCTTTGCTCACGGTTTGTTCCTGCCTCGCGCTGTATTCTTGCTGTGGCTGGTGCAACACTGGAAGGACAGATAGAATAATTAAACATTCCGAAGATATTTCAATCTATGTCCCTTAAAAGTTTTGAAGAATTGGCATTCTAAGGTTACAGATGGTTTAACGTCTATGACAGAGCCGATTGTGTGGTGATTGGGTATTTGGAGGAAGAAAAGAAAGGACAGGAATTGGAGGTTAGTACGTTTGAAAAAGACGGTACTGCTACAATAAATTATTTCATCTTAGGTGATGCATGGTGCAGCAAGCATCTTGCGTAAAAGACATGAACATTTACTGTGTTCCCATGTTTAATAACATGATTTAACTCCTATCATCATGAAAATGATATCACGTATACTTGTCAGAATAATATATATCTATATCTATATCTATATATATCTATATATATATCTATATATATATCTATATATATATATATCTATATATATATATCTATATATATATATATATATATATATATATATCTATATATCTATATATAGTATAATAGAGCTGTAATATCACAAATGTAATAGATTCCGTGTCCTGTCGGAGGAAGAGAAAGAACGGAAGCACATAGTGATTCACGCACATAGAAGATCAAATACAAAACAAGGCATTTAACATGCTACTTTAGTTACGATGGGATTTGAGAAACTAGTAAATTAAGCGATTTTAAGATTAAGTTTATGACGTTCTACTTTAATGACAAAATAAACTACGTGATTAAAGTGGAAAGTTAGAGATTAAAGTTGACATTTCGTGCTTTTTTGCCAATTTTTTTCTCTGTACCCTAATAAGTTTTCAGGTGACACTCAGACGGTGGGCTACAACTTGCCTTTTCACGGGGTTTTGATATGACACAAGTTTTTTTTTTTTTTATTTCAGACACTGTGCGACTTTGTGAACTTGAGCTTTCGAGTTTCTCCGACACACTATGTCACTCGATCAACTTCCTTTTGTTGTTTATACCACTGTTTAAACCAACAAAATAGTACGTTTTTCTTTGCCTCCACTTGGTATTTGCTGAAATCTAATTTTCCTCGTACTTTTTCCATGGCCTTTTCACAGAACACTGAGCTTGAGGGCTATTTATATTGTTTTGCATATTGAAAGAGGCGTAATTCTGGGAGGAGTTGGGGCGGGACAGCAGGCGCGTGAACGTGCGTTAATTTTCACGCTGACCGGGATTTATGTAGCAGAAGAAAGTGAAGCTGGCAATTACATAGATTTAAGCATCTGGAATTTTTTGTGCCTAAGTACATTTCCACTTTTGTGCTTATGTCATGTTATAGTGCGAATTCTACGCACGGTGTTATGCATGAGGCGATACCTTTGGGACAGGGGTGATGCAAAATGTTTTCCAAAGCCTTGGGACTCAGGTTGAAGATGCACTGTAGAGGACTCCCCAGCTCCAATGCACAGGCCTTCAGCAGTCATGGCGATACTCCATCTGGACCTGCTGCTTTGCTGGCACGAAGTCTCCTCAGCTCTCTGTTTACCTGGGCTGCTGTAATTGTGGTTGGGGGGAAACTGTCCTATGCTGGTATCAGCAGACGGATGGGTGGAGGATGTAGTACTCTTGAGGGCTAGGGTGGTCAAACCTGTTAAAGAAGTTGTTCATCAGGTTTGCTCTCTCTACGTCTCTCTCGATGATGGCACAGCGCTCTGAGCTGCAGCCATTGATGATCTTCATTCCATCCCACACTTCCTTCATGCCGTTATTCTGCAACTTTTGCTCCACCTTTCTCATATACTGCTCCTTCGCCACCCTGAGCTGGACTCGGAGTTACTTGTGCACGCGTTTGAAGTCATGCTGATCACCGCCTTTAAAATCCATTTTTTCTGGTTCAAAAGGCCCTTGATGTCACTTGTAATCCATGGATTGTTGTTAGCATAGCAGCATACTGTTCTTACTGGAACTATAATGTTTATACAGAAGTTGATGTAGTCCGTACTTCAGTCAACAACCTTCTCAATGTTCTCACTATGTGACCCCTGCAGGATATCCCAGTCCGTAGTTCCAAAGCAGTCTCTCAGAGCTTGCTCTGCCTTAGGGGACCACTTCCTAAATGAGCGTGTGGTTGTAGGTAGCTCCCTCACTCTTTGTAGTGAGGCTGAAGCAGAACCAGGTTATGATCAGCTTTCCCAAGTGCAGGCAGCGGGGTGGTGCTGTATGCATCTTTAATGTTTCCATACAGTAGGTCAATAGTTCTATTTCCCTGGGTGCTACAATCCACATAAATTGGAACCTCGGTTCATGAACATCTCGGAACAAGTACAAATCGGTTTACGACCAAAAAGTTCCCCAAACTTTTGCATCTGTTCACGACCATAGACTCGGTATATGAACAAGCCAGTTTCATTTACGGTTTGTGCGTGCCGGTGATTTCCGCATGTGTTCAGTCTCTCCCTGTGCAGCGAGAGAGAGAGAGACACACACACACACACACACGAGAGACACGGCTGGACACATAAGGCTTGTTTTTTAAGAGACAGATCTGAGCATTGTCTTAACCTCGTTGCATTTAATGAAGACTTTTTTCTATTGGATTTTAACCTCCACTTCTGTTTACAGCGATCGGTTTGTAGTGTGCATTGTTGCAATGTTACTTTTCTTGGTGGTTTATTAAATTAAGGATTTTTCAAATGTTCATTTTTTTCCCCTGTGCTTAAAACTCATTTAAAAAAAGCGTTTTTAGCAAGCGGTTCTTAGCGCTACAGCGCGAACTCTTGCAGTGTTAGTTTTCTCTGTTGTTCAAGGCTTTCTCAGTGTTATTCAATGTTTTTACATTTAGTTTACTATTAAGCTGTGCATTCTATGGTATAATTAACTATATTTGTGCTTAAAAATCTTTAAAAAAATATATTTACATACAGTTCGCATGGTCAGGAACGGATTAATTGTATTTGCATACAATCCTATGGGGGAAATTACTTCGGTTCACGACTAGAGTTTTGGAACGAATTACGGTCGTGAACCGACGTTCCACTGTACTGGGAGAGAAGGCAGTTTAGAACAAATTTATACTGTTGAGATGTAGAAAGATGGACCCATGGGTCTTTCATAAAAAACTGGGAACAGTATTATCCATTCTTAAGAGCCCAATCCTGTTTATACAGTGTTTTGTTTATCTTTTAAATGTGATCTGAACTGCAGTGAGGTACGCAAGTATGAATTCGGAATTTGTTAGTTTCACTGCACATAGTGTTAGTTGATTCAATGTGGCCTGTTTGTTACACTGCAGGTGTCCCACTTCATCAGCCACTTTTGCCAAAAAAGTTACTAACCCCTAAAACGGTTGGATATTTTTGTTGGATGGCCTATTCAACACATTCATGGTATGATCTGAAGTGGAAACCACCAAAAAGGTGTCTATTTCCTTTTTAAACATTCCAGCATGGTATGGTAGTGAATACCAGACAAGTTAAAAATTGCTTAAACCTTTTAAAATCTTGGCTATATCCATCCTCTGAATTTTATGCCCACACACACACACACACACACACACACACACAGAGAGAGTAAGTCAGAACCTGCCTGACTACTTTAAATTGTATTGCTTGCATATATCATGCTGCCACTAAGGACGCATTCAATTATGTGGTAAGGGCAAGTGTTATTTATCAGTATCATATTTGGCCAATGCATTTATCCAGAAAGGCTTTCAAATTCAAGAAATGTTATTAGTGTTCAGAGATTTTTTCTGTCTTACTAAAACCACTGGAGCACACACACATTAAGTGAGTTATTCAGGTCTACAAAAGTGAGGCAGATGGTGGGAACTGAACCAGAAACCTTGTGGTTTCATGTCTAGTGTTGCACTAATATTACAAAATGATTTTATTGGTTTCACTTTAAAACAAACAAAAAGCACCATCTGAGTAAAGCAAAAAAATACATACTCACCCAGGGTTACGCTTCTTCCGACAGCAGCAACAGCAACATATAATAATGCTCAGTAACAAAATCCCAGCCAGCACAGAGATTGTGATAATAAGAGCTTGGAAATCCACTGGAGGCAAAATC